>NC_056741.1:140126126-140231126 GCF_019279795.1 Protopterus annectens
AAAAATGTCTGTAACTTCAAGGGAAATACACAACAATGTACAGAACTTATTGTAAATGGCATTACCTACACTGAACCAGAGGCCACTACCAACCTATTGGCTGACAGGTTCAGCTCAGATCCCCCCCCCCTACTCCCCCCAATAGTCCTAAGGAAATTCTGTATACCACAATCCCCCAACCATTACCAGGGAACAGGTCTTTAATGCACGTTCCAGGGCCAAAAACACTGCATCAATGGGCCATGATAACATCCCGGGATGCTTACTAAACAGCATGAAACAATACCTCTCTGGGCCACTTGAATCACTTTTCAGCTGGAGTCTTCAGTCAGGATTTGTGTCAAAGGAATGGAAGATGGCTAGAGTCATTCACCTGCACAAAGGAGGCCCAACCACTGATCCAGGAAACTACAGGCCAATAAGTCTGACCAGCCTCATATGTAAGGCCATGGAAAGAATCATCATGGGCATGATAAATGACGACATAGTAACCTTCAAAATCTGGACCCATCAAAGTTCAGCTTTATTAAATGGAGGTCATGCCTATTAAAACTGGTGGACTTCATTGAGAGGTTCACCAAAGTAATGGATGAGGGCAAGACTGTGCACACAGCTTACCTTGACCTGGCCAAGGATTTTGATACAATACCCCACTTAGGCATTATAGACAAGCTCACTAAATTAGGTATAAACCCTTTTGTCTCTCACTGGCTATCCAACTGGTTCATTGATAAGATCCAGGAAGTTAAAGTATTTAAGGTCACCTCCATTCAGAGGCCAATCACTAGCAGAGTCCCCCATGGCTTGGTACTGAGCCCACTCCTTTTTGGCATCTATTTCTCTGAAATGGAAGAAAATGCTGAAGGCTTATGGCTGACTAAGTCTGCAGATGATTGCAAGCTGGGGGTTATCATCAACTTCCCTGCAGACACTACCATTCTTCAAGAAGGCCTACTTCTGACTAACAAATGGTGCCAAAGCCATGGACTTAACCTCAATGCTAAGAACTGTATAATTGTACCCTTTAGGAAGTCAACCATCATGGCTAATTAACATAGGTTCATAGGTTCATAGGTTCATACTAGGCTATCTGCCCAAGGGCATTTATAAGCCTAGCCCAGAGTTTTGTGGCTTTCGCCACCCCTTTAGTTTGGAGGATACTATGCCCATTATTTTGCTGTGCCTCTGTCAAGCAGTGACACTGAGATAATCCCTGGGGTATATCTGCGATCTCCCATCCATTGGTCAAGATTTCTCTTGAACAAAGCCAGCGAGGTGCTCTGCCTCACATGTACCGGGATTTTGTTCCACAGCATAGGGAGTCTCTGGGTGATGAATCTGTCCCTCCAGCATGTCCTATTAATAACCGTGTCAAGGTTTAAGTCTCCCACCCTTGTAGTTCTGAGGGATCTAGATTTTTTGAGGTGAAGCATGTTCATCAATTCTGGGTTGGACATGGCCTTGTATGTTAGGCAAAGGTCACCTCTGAGCAAGCGGTAAGCGACTGAATAGAGCTGGAGTTCTTTCAGTCGGGCAGCATAGGACAGATTTTTGAGACCCTTTATCCTTTTGGTGAGTAACTTTTGGGGCCTTTCCAGTTGCTGCAGGTGTCATGTCAGATACATTCCGAATGGGGCATTGTACTCAATCATTGGTCTGATGAGTGATGAGTACAGGGGGACGATGACTTCCCTTGATCTAGATGTGAATCCCTTCATGATCAGGTGGGCAATGTAGAAGGTCTTCCTAACTACTTTGGCAACGTGAGTGTCAAACGAAAGGTTACTGTCAACCTGGGTCCCTAGATCCTGATAACCTCTTCTGTGCTTAGTGGGTTGCCACCTATATGGTAGCTAGGGGTAACCTTGTTTTTCCCGAAGGGTATGACTATGCATTTTTTGGCGTTTAACTTTAGGCCATGGCTCTGGCACCAGTTATCCATTTCTATAAGACCCTTCTGAAGGATATCTGTCAGATGTGTTCTCAACTATGGCGCCCAGTTTGCAGTCATCTGCAAATTTTGTCAGCCATAATCCTCCTGTGTTTGCTTGTACTTTTGAAAAGTAGATGCCGAACAGGAGTGGGCCCAGGACTGAGCCCTATGGGACACCACTTGTGACAGGCTTTGAGTCTGACATGGCGCCAGCAACTCTGACCCTGTGGGTTCTGTCACTTAGCCAGTTTGCAACCCATCTTGTGGCATGGGTTTACATTTAAGCTGATGAGTTTTTCAATGATACCTGAGTGGGGTATTGTGTCGAAAGCCTTTGCCAGGTCGAGGTAGGCTGTTTGGACTGCCTTTCCCTCATCAATGGCCTTGGTGACTGTTTTGAAAAAGTCAACCAAGTTTAAAAGGCATGATCTGCCTTTGACAAAGCCAAACTGGGTCAGATCCAAAGTCTGCAAGTCCCCTATGTCTTTATTTATGAGTTCCATTATGATCCTCTCCATAGCTTTGCAGATCAGGCTTGTCAAGCTGATGGGACGGTAATTTCCAGGGTTGGTGGAGGCACCCTTTGTGAAGTGGGACCACAGTTGCCGTCGCCACTCCTTAGAGCACGTGTCCTGAGGTGAGGCTAAGATTAAACAGCTGCCCTAACTGGGCCTTTAATTCCTCATTGAGTTCGTGGAGCACACAACTGGGGACACCATCTGGTCCCATGGATGCTGTGTTTTTTTGCCTTGGAGAGAGCAGTTCTCACCTGAGCGTTGGAGATGTTTGGGGGGCTACAATCCTCTGGTATAGATATCTCACCTTTTGGGAGTTTGCACTGAACCTGTCAGCCAGTATGTTGGCAATGTCTGTAGGTTCAGTAATTTTACATCATTTTGAACTAATTCTGAGCATATCTGGGAGTTTCCTCCCAGGTTTCTAACATAGCTAAAGAAGGCCTTATGATTGTCTTTTGAGTCCTTAGCGACTTTTCTCTCAAAATTTGCCTTGGATGATTTCATGAGAGATCTTAGTTTTTTACTTATAATGATCAAAGGTGTTTTCCCTTTTAAGGATTTTGCTCTATCTTGTAGTAGCTTCCTCCTTTTGTTGTAGAGCTTGTTTATGGCTGGGGTCCACCAGACTGGACGCTTGCCTTTGGTACAAAGAGTCTTTGTTTTGTTTGGGATTGCCTGATCCATGCAGTCCTGTAGGTGCTGGTAGAAGGCATTTGTAAGTGATTCAGTGGCTTGAGTAATGGTTTCCACAGGCCCGGGGGCCTTAAAACATGTTGATAATATGCCCCTAAGAGTGACCCAGTGTTCAGGGAGTTGGTACGCACTTAGACAGTAACTTTACCTTTGACCACCACGTGGTCAGAGTGGTGAGGAAATCCTTTTATGTTACATATCTTATAAATAAGGGCATGACATCTAGGTCCAAAGAGGTCATTATCCCACTGTGCTCTGCCCTTATCAGACCTATCAGAGAGTACAATGCTCCCCTTGGTATGCACCTGACCAAGCATATGCAGTAACTAGAGTGACCTCAGAGCTTCTTGCAAAAAGAATACAAGAGGTAACAAACATGTCTTATGCAGAGTACCTTAAAACCCTTTCCCTCTACTCAGTCTCTGATAGGCTGCTGAGGGGTGATCCATGCCTGGGTTACAAGGCATCCACAAACCCCACACTTAATCTCCTGCATATTTGTAAGTCAAACGCTACCATTAATACACGGTCTAGGGACCTGACTTTTGTCTGTGACTTAGAACATGCTGGAGAGACAGATATGTGTTCCAGAGACTACCCCTCCTATTGAACAGGTTTTCCATCCATGCAAAGCTGAGTTTGTCTATTACCCAATTTAACTGCAATCTAGACCACTGCATGATGAATAAGAAATTTATGCCTGGGCCTGGCACCCATGTCCCTTGTGGACAGAAATAGCTTATGAATGCCTGTCTCTCAATGTTCTATTTGTTTACAGGATGTCATTATTCTTTTGGGAAAACTTGGCTAGGCTTAGAACCCCCCCCCCCCCCCTGGGTCATTAGTCTAGTAACAATCAATGAATCTATAAGATCTTGGGTCTTAAGAATCTTAGTTATCAAGAGATTGAAAGCTCTTTCTCTGTACTCTGAGTCTTATAGATTGCTGAGGAGGGAGCTGTGTCTTGCCTACTGCAACATTTGGGGTCTGGCAGACTTTGATCTCCTATATTTTAGTAAGAAAAACATCTCAGCTAATACTAGAAGAAGAGCCCTAAACCTTTATCAGCAGATTAATAGAACACAATGGAGAGAGACAACAAGATTCATCACCCAATGCCTACCACTTCTCTGGAATAAACTTTTTGTGTAGGTTAAACAGTGTGATTCTATATTTCCTTCAAATTAAACCTGGATGACTGAATGGGTGCTCTGAAGTTCATCCTAGCACTAACTTGCCTTCCTTTACCTGAGAAAGGAGGTAAAGCCTGAGGGTGGTTATTAGTAAGAAGTGCATGTTCATTAGACCAAAACAGCCTTGAAACTCCTACAAATATTACATTTTTTATTCTCCTTATTCATTGTTATTCTGAAGATACCACAGTAAATTTACAAAGTCTCATATTTCGTACAATATATGACTTTATGTCTGTGTCCATTGCTTACACACTTGATTATATATGATACATGTTATGTATTGGCTCATCTCAATTTATATGATGTATGTTATGCTGTTGTCTGTACCATGTATTTGCCTGCTTAGATCGGGTTGTAGCTGGAAAGGTTCCTTCATCCAGTCTTCTTACCAGGCTAACAAACATCATATAAAATAAAATAAATAAAAAAGAAAAGAAAAATAAATCTTATAAACACTTTTTCCAAAGTAGTGTTTATGTTCTTATTCATTGTTTTAAATAAAAGTACATCATTTTCCCCATGCTTTTACTGAAAGGATAGATCTGATTATTACTTGAAAAGTAAGATTTATGTCATCCAGGTGAGGTTTGTTTTACTCATTGAAAAAAGTGTTTTTAACAGAATACTTTTGATCAACAAATGAAGGATAATCAAAAGATTGAGAGAAAAAAGCTGCCTCCTCATTTGTTCAAATTGTGGGTTTTGGTCTTCTGTGATTGAGTTAATTAATCAGTGGGCCATCTCAAATGCATGGCTTGACCCTTTAGGATATGGTAACATTCAGCAGTTTGCAAGATGCTGGGGAAGATTTCAGGTTGGCAACCAGGGCTGACAGCAGCAAGAAAACCAGGATGGCATTTCCTGATTGCACTGAAACATTAATTGAAGGTTTTTTCAGAAGCATATAATGAAGTAATGATTGTCTGAGCGAGTTGTTACATGAAACACAGGTAATACAGGGAAAAGTGATAGGATCTGCTGTCACACAGGCTGATGAATAAGAAAGTTTATCACTTTATCTATATAACTGGTGAATGTGAGGCTGTAAATAAAGACAGGATTTGAAACAAGGTTTAAACTGGTCAAGTTAAAGCACTATTAAGATAGATTGTGGTTCTGAAATATGGAACAATGAGACAGACTTCTTATGATCAGTGCAGAGAAGAAATACAGCAGATGCTACTGGCAATTTTGTAGTTATTGATGAAAATTATGCTAAAAGTAGAAAAATTGGATTGTCTGATGCAAAACCTTTTAATTCAGAATAAGGGAAAGAATAATCTAGATAACCAACACATCATGGAAGAGTTGTGTGGGACTTCATACAGTCTGAACTAGTGGAAAATGGGGTTACCACCTGTTCCTCTTTGCACAAAATAGGGTCCTGCAAAACGAAAAAAAAATGAAAATGGCAAATGTTGTGATATTTTATGAGAAAAATGTCATAAGCGTCCTTTAATATTTGTATAAAATTAGAAGTTATGTACCTACCATAACGTTCCATGTTAGTTGTCTTCTCTCACCTTCTTTCTTGCTGGATGGGTTCAGAGCCGATCCTCGGCTCTGACTCGGCACTTGCTAAGCTCGAGAGCTAATTTTACCAGCTCAAGGCAACCCTATATCCCATGAGGCAAGGCGGAGATTACTCAGATCTCGTTTGGTAGCTAAAGAAATAGCAGTATTTTCTTCCAACTTAGGAGGAAGAAATAAAAAAAAAAAAAAAAAAATACTAAATAACATCATAACCCTCTAGAAAGGATCCACATAATCTAGTGACACTAGGAGTTGAACAGCTAGAAAAAGGTAATAACCTCTTAATAGAAGATGTATAATCTTCTCGGTCAGACCAGGCTAGGGGGAAGGAGGGTGGGACGCAAGAAAGAAGGCGAGAGAAGACAACTAACATGAAACATTATGGTAGGTACATAACATCTAAATGTTAAGTTGTCAATCTCGCCTTCATTCTTACTGGATGGAACCGCGTCCCTAGCACCTCTATCCTGGGTGGCTCAATGGAACAGACTCTTGAGAACGGTGGAACCAAAATTTGCTCTGTCTCTGGAGACCAAATCTAATTTGTAATGTGAGACAAAGGTATGAGGAGAGGCCCATGTGGCTGCTGCACAAATAGTGTCTATTGGAAGTCTAGTTTGAAAAGCTGTAGATGTAGCTAGAGCTCTGGTAGAATGGGCTTTTGGGTTAGAAACCAACTCTTTGCCTCTGAGCTGATAAATGTAAGTGAACACGAAGACAGCCACCTAGATAAAGTTACCTTAGAAACTGGAAGGCCTTTCCTGTTCTCTGCATAGGATAGAAAAAAGTTGATCAGATTTCCTAAATATTTTTGTCTTATCCAGATAATATCTCAGCTGGCGTGAACATCGAGATAATGTAACTTTTGTTCAGCTCTATCAGAATAATTCGGAAAAATACTGGAAGATCAATGGACTGATTTAGGTTAGTCTGAGATGACACCTTTGGTAAGAAAGACGGATTAGTTCTTAGGGATACCCTATCTTTGTGGAATATTAGATAGGAGGGCGAACACAGAGAGCATGAAGCTCAGATACTCTCCTGGCAGATGTAATGGCAACTAGAAAAGTGTCTTCCAAGAAAGTAATTTCAAGAACAGGCAGCTGCAGGTTCAACGGGGAAGAATCAAGGATGTTAAAACTAAATTTAGATCCCACTGTGGTGGGGGTCTCTAATAGGAGGTTTCAATAAAAGATACCTCGAAGGAATGCCTTGCAAAGTTTATGTGACATAATGTTGTGGTCCAAAAGCCTATATGAAAATTTGAAATGGCTGCCAGTTGAACTTTCACTGTGGAAGAAGAGGATCCTGAATTAAAATGTCAGCTAGGAAGTCCAACACCGAATGAATTGGAGCAGTATAGGGTCTATGTTCCTAGCTTTTGCCCAGAAGAAACGTCACCATTTACTAGTGTAGATCTTTCTGGTAGAAGATTTTAGGGAAGCTACTATGATATCCCGTACAGGATTAGAAATCATAGGAAGCCTGGCTAAGGATGGAAGTGGAGCAACCAAGCAGTGAGGTTGAGAGAATGTATGGATTGGTGCAGTTGACCCGACTGGTGGGTCAGAAGATCTGGAACCGGGTCCAGATGCCTGAATTTTGTTGCTGAATAGAATCACTTGGACGTATCTTTGAATGTCCAAGATCCTTTGGTCTGTCAACCTTGCAGAAAGTTGTACGGTGTCCAAATTTGCGCTGGCTAAGGATGGAAGTGGAGCAACCAAGCAGTGAGGTTGAGAGAATGTATGGATTGGTGAAGTTGACCCGACTGGTGGGTCAGAAGATCTGGAACCGGGTCCAGATGCCATGGCTGTACCAAGAGGTAATGATGTAGGAATGGAAACCAAATCTGTCGAGGCCAATAAGGGGCAATGAGAATCAACTTGGCTCTCAAGGCGGTTGCTTTCTGAATTAGCTGAGGTATCAGCGGAAAAGGAGGAAAAGCATAAAGAAGTCCCCGGGGCCAATCTTGGGTTAGAGCGTCTCTGGGGGGATGGCCTGGAAGGGGGAAGAGAGAGAGAGAAGAAGTCTGGGCATTTGCTGTTTTGAGGTGTAGCAAAAAGGTTGCAGCAAGGAAGGCCCCACTTCTGAAAAATCTCTTCCGTCACTGACTGCTTGAGAGACCACTCGTGAGGCATGAGAATAGCTCTGCTCAATCTGTCCGTTATGATGTTGGATTTCCCGGGGATGTGCATTGCTATCAGAAACCGGTGAGAGGAGATTGCCCATTGCCAAAGTCTGAGAGCCTCTCGACACAGTGGATAGGACTTGGTTCCGCCCTGTTTGTTTATGTACCACACTACGGGCATATTGTCCGTTTGGACTGCAATAGTTCCCAGAGGAAGAGAGTCGTTGAGGGCTTGCAACGTTAAAAGCACTGCTCTCATCTCCAGAACATTTATGTGCAGATGGTACTCGAAAGGTTGCCAAGTGCCATGGACCATTCTGCCCTGATAATGCCCCCCCCCCCCACCCGATCAGGGAGGTGTCCAATGTAACCGTGGCAACCGGGGCAAGAGGAACAAATGGTCTGTCTTGATGGATTTGAGGGGACGATATCCGCCAAGTCAGATGTCTTTTGCAAGTTGGAGTTACTATGATCTCGTGATGCATGGGAAGTTGTTGAAAAGACCATTGGGTGAATAGCATCCATTGTAGCAGCCGCATGTAAAAGCGGGCGAGGGGAGGAAGTGTTATGGCGGCCGCCATAAGACCCAGTACTTTCAGAGCAAATCTGGCCTGAATTTTGTTGCTGAATAGAATCACTTGGACGTGTCTTTGAATGTCCAAGATCCTTTGGTCTGTCAACCTTGCAGAAAGTTGTCTGTGTCCAAATTTGCCTATAAAAGTAATATATTGACAAGGCGACAAGGCAGATTTTTCGAAATTTATAGAAATTCCTAGCCCTCTGCAAGTGTGAATGGTGTAATTTCTGGCTTGGATAAGCTGATGCCTGGTGGTGGCAGTGAGGAGCCAGTCGTCTAGATATGGAAACACCTGGAATCCTTGACGTCTCAGGTGAGCCATAACCACTGCCATGCATTTGGTGAACACTCTGGGGGCTGTAGTGAGTCCAAAGGGCAGGGCTCTGAATTGGAAGTGACTGGTCCCCAGCCAAAAGCGGAGAAATCTTCTGGAGCGTCTGTGAATTTTTATGTGATAGTACGCATCCTGAAGATCTATCGAGCACATCCAATTGTCCTTGCCAGAAAGGGCAGAATGGACTGAAGCATGACCATCCGGAATCTTGATTTCTTTACAAACTTGTTGAGTTTGCTCAGATCTAATATTGGTCTCCAGTCCCCTGTCTTTTTTGGAACTAAAAAGAACCTTGAGTAGATTCCGGATCCTATTTGGTCCGCTGGGACTGGCTGGATGGCTTTTTTTTGCTAGCAGTTTTGATATTTCTAGTACTGCTAGTTCCCTTAGACTGGGTGGAACGTCTGGAAGGGTTCCCTTTTGTTGAATTGGGGTTTGAATAAAGGGAATTTTGTAACCCTTGGATATAATTGACTGTACCCATTTGTCTTGAGAAAGGGAAAGCCAGGCTATTGGGTACAGCGATAATTTTCCCCCGACTGCCTCGAAGTGGACAATTGGGCAACATCTTAGGGATGCTGGAAGGGTTTGTCAGAAAGAGGCTCTCTGCTACCCTGATTCTGCGGACCCCCTCTGCCCCTAGAGGCGTCTATTATTGTTACCCCTCCGCCTCTGGGGTAAACTGACTTCGTTCATCAGGCGTGACTCCTTGGGATTTGGAACCACATTTTCCCTCCCTTCTGTCCTTTGAGGTAAGGTCTAGAAGGGGTGGAGAAACGGACTCCTCGGCAAAAGAGTCTTGCCATCTTGTTTGCATCTAGTCAAAGTGTCTTTCACTTGAGGACCAACAAGGTCGAGCCATCAAAGGGGAGTTTGTGAAAGATGCCTTGAAGGGGTCTGCAAAATTACAAAGCCGCATCAGGACTGGCCTTAGAGCCACTCCTGTGCCTGCTGACCCCTACTAGCTCCATCGGCTGCATAAGAAATGAGCCGCATGGAGGAGTTAGCAATGGAGTTAAGGATTCCTAGCTGTGAGCTAATCTTGTCCTGAGACCCAGCAGCTGACGGATCCTGTAAAACTTCTCCCAACTCTTTAAGAACATCTCTTTGAAGGCGGGTGAAGTGGCATAAGTAGTTCAGCGATCTCATGGCAAAAGTCGCTGAAGAAAAAATCCGCTTACTGTACCTGTCCATAGTCCTAGAATCCTTGTTAGGAGGATGGACAGGTACTGAAGGATCAGCTAGTTCCTTCTTGGTGGCAGCAGCCACCACCATGGCATCAACTGGGACACCTTTTGTTAAGTATTGTCTATCTTGTGGGGCTGTAATAAATTTTGAAGGTTTCCTGGGGGTAGGTTCCACCGAATCTGGAGCCATCCACGCCTTCCGAGCCACTACTTCCATGAGAGGGTCGAAAGGCGGAGACACCCAGGAGGTGGAGGGTCGAGAACCGAACGCCTCCAGGTATACTGACTCGTCCTCGGAGGGATTAAGGGAGGGCCAGTTCCACCTCTGTTTAAGGATTTCAAGGATGTCTGAAAATGAGACATCCTCAGAGGGGGACCTTGGGGAGCCCTCCGACTCATCCAAGTCAGTATCTGATGTAGTAGACTCAGGGGAGTCTAAATGTTTCCTCTTACATGTCCTCTTACGGGGGGGGGGGTTCCTGACGGATCAGGAGAAGCCTCGGAAGAGGAAGATATTCCCAATGGGGAAACCTGAGGCATTGGATCTCTGGGTCCGGGAGCAAGAGAGTGGGAAGAGACGTCAGCAGGCACTGTAGTGGGAGGAGCTGATGGAACTGTCGGTTGACTAAGCCCAGGGGCTAGTACACTCCTCATCACCTCGAAGGCTCCCCCATCAGAGAGACCAGAAGGTTCCCGCTCCGAAGAGATAGGAACCTCAGGCCTCACCGAGAGGGAAGGCTCCGAGGCAGATGTCGGGGCCGAGCTCACCAACGCCAAAGCTCCGAGAGGGAGAATGGGGTCAGACAAGGGTCCGATGCCACTCGCCCCCTCGGAGCCGATGAGAGAGACTAGATGCCCGGATCCCTCTAATGAAGGTCTCAAGGAGGAAATTGGAGCCGAGGGCAGCGGAGCGAAGGGTGGTATCGGCTCCGAAGTCACAACGGTACCGGTTCCGAGGAGCTCTGGCTCTGAGCTCTGTAAGAGAGTCGAAGGAGGAATGTACAGTGGATGTGATATAGCTACCGTCTGTTGAGATGGGCTATGGAGTATTTGGGCCAATGCCTGAGACTTTAGTAGTCTACTCACCACTCTCTCAAGGTCGTGATCAGATAGCCTGGATGACCGAGAAGATCGTCTCCGATGGCTCCGCTCCGAGAGCAAGGGTGATCTCGGAGCCGAATGAATAGATTCCACAGAAGGGGATCGAGATCTCTTTTTCGAGATCAATGGAGCCATCGGAGCCGAAGATACGTCGGTTCCAACCGGAGCCGACACTGAGTGTCTAGACTTGACAGTATCAGCGCCAGATGGAGCCGATACTGATACTGGTATAGAAAGATTGGCTCCAGCTGGAGCCGATCTCGAGCCTGGTGAGGAAGAACCTGAAGCCAACGGCTTGGAAGCCTGAGCCGAAGGCTTAATGGGTTTCGAGGGCTTCCCCGGCGCCGACTTAGTCGGGGAGCTCTCGGGTTTTAATAAGCCCCTTAAAATGAGCTTATTTTTTCGTTCCTGCAGGACTCTTGGGCTGAAAGTATGACAGATAGCACAAGAGTCCTGCAGGTGCGAAGGTCCCAGGCAATAAACACAAGAAGTGTGACCGTCTGTCAGAGACATCTTCTGACAGCACGAGTCACACTTCTTGAAGCCTGAGACCTTAGTGTTCTTCGACATAACTGTGTCGATGAAACACTGGAAACACACTCACACACAAAACACACTCAGTCCAACAATTTAATTAAATTAAATTAAACTAACAGGGATAACAGACAGTCACACACAAAAAATTCCCTGACAGGAAAAAATTTAGGGAGGGGAAGGCCTAAGGCCTAAATAGGGGTAAGGGAATATTTACTTAAAAGAAGGGAACACTGACAGGAATAGGGTTAATGTGAGTCGGTAATTAACAAAACATAATATTTATATGTAAAAAGTTAAAGGGGGTAGACAAAAGTCTCTGAAAAGTTCACTTACCTAGAGCTGGTAAAAGAAGGCACCTCGTTAGCGAAGCGGCAAACGAGATCTGAGTAATCTCCGCCTTGCATCATGGGATATAGGGTTGCCTCGAGCTGGTAAAATTAGCTCTTGAGCTTAGCAAGTGCCGAGTCGGAGCCGAGGATCTGCTCCGAACCCATCCAGCAAGAATGAAGGCGAGATTGACAACTTAACATCAAGTATTTTGTATATGAAACACATCAGGAAAGCTCTTTCACCTACAGCTGGATCAAAGTGAGGCTTATGTAATAAAACCACTTCCGTTTGATTTTTGCTGTGGAGATAAAGCGTGTTTTCTGATTGAGAGTGTAGTTCTTAGTGGTGGGTATTGTGAAGTCTGATAATCTTAAAAAGAGCTGAAGAGGGGAATAGCTCTAGTATGAATATGTAGCCAGTGAAACCTTTTTACCTGCTCATAATGATGCATTTACTAAGGCAGTTGTTGCTATGTCATGATGACTGCCTACCTGCCATCTCATAAATGTTTGTGTCTGCCCATCAAGCTCTTTGGTGTTTATGACTAGAACCTGAATTACAACTATGTACATGTTTGTCATGTGTGTCATATAGGTTTTTGCTATTTGCCAGTTTCTCATCACTGTCCACTTATTCTCTACCTCTACAGGACTTGCATTTAATAAATGCAACAATATCATGATGAGAAGAAATACCAATAGATCAGCAGGAGTATTTTTATTTTTATCAGTAGGCATACCCTTACACAAGAGAGGGTGCCTAAGCTTTCACCATTGCAACTAAGAGATGCTGCTCTGATTGAGTAAATGCCATTACAACCTCAGTTCTGTGACTATACCACAAACAATTCAAATTCAAGCAGTGACTATGGTCTGAAATATCTGGGTCGAGGAGGGTAGAACTGAATGGCTAATGCTGGCTCATCCATCAGAGGGATGGGATTGGTGCCTTCCATGCAAGTGGAGGCCTGAAAGCAATGCACACGATTGTAGATAAGGAATATGAGATTGGTCCAGCCAAGCTACTGATGGTAGTCATCTGCAGCATGTGTGAAGATGCAAGTACACATTAGGGGAGGGCAGAGCAGAGACTACCATGGTTACATCATCGTTTTTCCTAACAAATAAGCCAAACTTCCTTGCCTCTGGTATTTACATCCCTTTTAACAAGCAAAATCTAGAAGCACTTACTTCAGATAACATATATGGTGATTGAAAGACCAACCTTAGGTAAAATGGAGCTGGCAACTCATTGTCCTCTGTCCCCCTGGCACACCTCCCAGTGCCCCCTATTTTCTTCCATTTCTGGTCTACTCCTACCATACATATTACTTTTTTCTCTTGTTTGTTCACACTCTGCTTTAGTATTCATTTATTTATTTTCAATTTGATTACCGGGGAAGTCCACTGGGCCAAGAAGTGCCCATTTTCAATGGAGGCCCGGGGAGAAAAGCTCCATGTGCAATACAGTACAATAAAGGTTACAAAATACAAAAAAGGTTACATAATGAAAAATAGCAAGTGTAATATACATCATGAGACAATTTAAAAAAAGCAAAACACTTTTTTTTTTTTTTTTTTTTTTTTTTTTTTACTCTTAGGACGTTCACAATATTTACAAGCTTGGAGTTTATTTAAAGTCCGCTTTTTCATGCATCCTTAATGACATCCTAATCTGCCAGTACTTCAATGTAATAACTGTGGTGGAAAAGAATGTAATTAAGATTGGTGTCTGGGACACCAGAGACCTTGTGGTTTTAGATGATCTGAAGTGTATTTTACAGCTTTTTTCCCACCTTTTGATCCAATGAAGGCTAAACAAAAATCATAACTATGGAGATTTTTTTCAAGGAAGAAATAAGTTGTGAACAAGGCTTAATGTTCAAAGCTGACAAATAATTCCAAGTAAAATGAGACATAATTACTCATAAACTGACAAGACAGATGCTTGTGGGGACACATAAATCGCATTTGGGAATACTGCTTGCCTCCCTACACCCCTCCAAAATATAGTTCCTTTTGTGTACCCCTTTGGTGTTGACTGGAATGAAAGTGAAAAGCAAACAGTCACAGTCATATATTTCAAATTATTGCTGTCACAAATGGTTTACTATTATAATGCTGGCCACAAGATTAGCGTCTTACCAATGCTTGAAAATGTTACTATCGAAAACTGAACCGGAACATGCAAAATATCGATGCTGGGAAGTTCGAGTGCAAGTGTTAATTCGTAGTTGACATTTCAACATAGTTCCTCTGATAATATATCACTGATTATGTCACTGCATTTGTATTTGCATGGGTTACATGATTCATATGATAGTATTCTGTATCAGAGCACTCTATTGGTTGCCAAATCAAGAAATGTCATGTCAAATTTGCACAATAACAGATGGATTTGACATACTGAATGTCGGTAATCTCCATTTTCTCACTAAGTGGATGACATTCCAGCATATTGCACATGTGATTGTCAGAATTATGACAGTAAACCATCACACATCTACACATTATGTCTCCTGACCTCTAACCTAAAAAACAGACAACTTCTGTCAACACTTCTGATGTCAGATTGGGCTGAAAGTGAAAGAATAAATGGAAAGGAGTAATATAGTTCAGCTTGCTGCTGTCAGATGTATATATATAAATCATGCCTTCTAACCTCTACTCCCAAAGTATATCCATATATATATATATATGTATATATGTATATGTATATATATATATATATATATATATATATATATATATATATATATAGGTTTACTATCATAAATTCGAAAGTAAAAATAAATAATGTCTTTATTTTCGAATTTATGCATCGAAAATGAACATTTTCGAATAATAGTAAACTTGAAAACAAGGGTGTATTGTCGAAAATGTCGCTTGCGACATTTACGGCGATACACAGCATACCCTTCCCATAATCACCTACCTACCTAACCAACACACAGTTATGCAGGGGCTGCGCATGCACCTAATGGGGCTGTGCCCCACACCCCTTAACTTAATATTCCAACTCGAGATCGCACTACAGTGAGGAAGGGATGCATTTCCTAACCGCACTGTACGCGATCCTCCCATGACCGAAAGTTAGTGCGAATGCACAGTTCATTCGCAATGCAAACCTTCGCTCATGTCACTTGTCGTAATATGAAGTATTCAAACATCTGATGTTCGAATACTTCATAGCCGTGCAAAAGCACGTCAACATAATGATATATATATATATATATATATATATATATATATATATATACATATACATATATGTGTGTAATGTTCAACTGTGAAGAAAGTGAAAAAAGAATGACCACAGCGATGTGTTCTAACTTGTTGCTCCTAGACAGTACACTGCCCTGGAAAGGTTATAGTGAACTTTTTTTGCACATTTCTGAGGTCTGATTGGGAGGACGGCTAAAGAAATAATGAGCACAATGTCAGCAGTCTCCACATGAGCTATAACAAATTTCCACCACTAAGTGGGACTGGATTTAAATTAGGTTAGGTCCAGGTCAGATGCCACTACAAAGTCTGTGTCAAAACTGACAGATACTCTTGACAGTCTAGATGCAGTGTGCTGCATATTTATTTTATTTTTGAAAGATAATTTTGTTAACTGTTTTCTTTCCCTGCTACCCAGAAGACTGTTTTTTTTTCTACTCCCTAGAAGATTTATGTATATGCCCACCAATTTGTGTATGTGTGCCCCAGACAAGACAAGACAAGTCTATAACAAGATGCACTAATTTTTACACATGCACACAAACATTCTGATACTGCCTGTAACAAGTCAGGTCTTTCACAAGATGCATATACATGCACACTGTATACTTGCCTACAAGCAAATTGAAGGAATGCCAATTCATCTATAGTATGTCTTTGGGCTTTTCTGGAAACCACAGCACCTAGATAAAACCAACACATATACGGGGGGGGGGGTGTTGCATGCAGACTCCACACAGAAATTGTCAAAGCCAGCAACTGAAGCATAAAGACAAATGCTGTGAGACTGCAGCAGTACTCAGTGCACCATTATGTCAAAGATCAGTTGTTTTCACACACATCCTGTGCAGACCAAGACAGAGAGAGAGAGCTACTTATTGTGAACTGTGCTGATGTCTGACTGTGATGAAAGGTGAAGTAAATTATGGACATCTTGTTGCTCTTAAAAACAATGCACCCACTCCCCACAGCCAGATAAGTCATAGCAGTAACAGTATTTACACTGATTTCAGCAAATACAATACATTGTGTGACACTGCTGTTGCCCCACCAGATCAGTGACTGACAGACCTCCCAACTGTCCCGAATTACTCGGTTTTTACCGAGTTTTGGGGTCAAAATAATGGGGTGCCACGATTCCCGAGTGGCACCCCTTCATTTCCGATTTATTTTGTATGTTTTACACATTTTATTTTTTAATTTTCGCGCTTTAGCTGACGTCATCGCGTGTGCGATGACGTCAGCTCACCAGGGCTACCAGCCTGTCGGAATTAAGCTCGCGGTGCATGTATTTCCGGGTTTCCGGCTGGTTCAAATGCTTTGCGAGCGGGAATGAACCAGCCGGAAAGAACAGTAAGGATTCATTTTTATGCAGAAGAACTTGGCTTGTATTTTATAAGGCTTGCAAGGGTTTAACTAAAAATAATCTGTCTGGCAGCAAAAAAAAGGATTTATTTAGAAGGCTCGGAGTCTCGGACTGCAAGGAATGAACCAGCTGAACAGAACAAGGCTCGGACTGCAAGGATTTAGTAAGAGGGTATGAAGGCTCGAAAAGATTGGAGAACGTTCGCCCTGGCTGGTGAGTAAGTGATTGGGGGTTGGTGGTTACAAAATATATTGGTTAGAGACCTGTGAATGAGTTTTATTGTACAGTCAGAATGAGATTTTATGTCCTGAAAATGTAATTGATTGACAGCTCGGAGCAAGAGTACAGCAAGGTCCAGATATGAAATGAAAACAGCATGCTGCAGTAAGTTAATGACTGAATGTACACCGTTAATGGCAGGATTCACATAACAGCATGACGTTCCCTTCAGAAACATTGTCTGACAGCCTTTACTGTATACTTCTGTCAGTGCCTACTGCAAATCCTGGGAACTATTCAAGCATAGTCTGTTTTAGTATCCATTTACATACATTTTAAATGGGTAAAGCAGAAAAAAAGATTGAAAATGCAATACAAATTATGTTTTCATTATTATTTGTGAAATATCTTCCATTTTCATTTCATTTGATAAGTAAGTAGCATGATGCAGCTGGTTTTCTGATAATGCATAATTAGCCTGTTGCCACCATGTGCTGTTTAATAAAAACTAAGATTCTTCCTCTAAAGTCTATTAAAAAAATCACAGGTATTGGATTTGTGATCATTTGTGTTACCCAAATGTTAGTAGCCAGAGTTAGATGTACACTTCTTGTTGTATTTAGGAACATTTAGAATACTTATTTGTTGTTTATTTGCATTTGTTTAACAGAAAAGTCTGACTGGGTTTTAACAGTCCCTTTTTCAGTGGAGGCCTGCAAGAAGAACACCTGCAGTGTTTTGCACAAAACTTGAACATGAGAAACATAGAAAAGAGAAATTGCATAAAATGAATACACAATATTGCAAGAAGGTAGATTGCTACCAAAAATTTAAATTTGTATTATGATTATTAATGCTGACACAGGATAAAAGTCTCCTTTTTTAATGCAGTTGTTGGCATATGTAAAAAAGAAACAACCAACAGTAGAAAGCCAAAAAGCTGAAATAGAATGCCTGGCTTAAGAAAAATGAAATATGCTGACAATTGTGTATGGTTTTGAGTAAGGGATACTTAAAATGCTAGTCAAAGGTGCAATAGTTTGTGTCTAGTGAAAGTATGTCCATGTATTTTGGGGTACAGTTAGAAGTTTGTTACACAAATCAACAAACTATAATATATAAATATATTATATTATATTATATATATATATATATATATATATATATATATATATATATATGAGCAAAATGCTGTTTTGAGCTTTGTTTCCAGATGGGCTATACGTAAAGAAATAAAATGGTTAATAAATAATGAAGATGTAGAATAATATTCAGGAGTATTAGTTCTTTTCTTTGGATTGGTATCTTAATGTCAGATCACTGGCATACTTTGACATAACATAGTTTGTATACTTCTTTACTGTATACGTCATTTGCCATAGTCTGTAATCTTTTTATTCCTTCTTTCAGCACTAAAATGGATTTTAATTCTCTGCTCCATCTGCCAAAGCAAAACATTATTTTAATAATGTGAAATGGCTCCTTGGGAGTATTGATAGCTTTAGGCTGTTTTAGACTCTGGAAAGATGCTTTTTGCTGGTATGCAAAGCTGCTAAACTTGAATACTTTTACTTGCTCTAGTAAAGTGGTGGTGGGGTTCAAAAGACTCTAATTCTATGGAGTATTCTGACACACAACATTCCTCTTTATATATGGTATGCTAGTCGTGATTTATATATCATAGTAGGGGGCAGTTTGCCCTCTCTAGGAGCACTATTTATATTCAAGAATTAACATTAACTGCTATTGGAGTGAGAAATATTACCTGTTAAGTCAAGTCTGGGCTATGTTTGACAGTTTATTGTTAATTTATGTGTTACATACTCTTGAACTTATTTCTTTTATATTTTGTCATGGAAGATTATATTCTATTTAGATAGAAGATTGTCTCTTGCCTCTGCCACTCTTTTTCATCTGAGACTGTTCCTCATAAAAATCTGTGGTTTTCAGGATTTTTGTGGAAAATCACTGCAGTGCAGGATTGAATTGATTAAATAATGACAGGCATTTGAATTTCAGACTTCATATTCTTCAGAAAATAAATATTAACACAGAACCTTTTATTCTAGCAACTTTCTAAGTTTATAAAATCAGTATTTTAAATTGGTCCCTATTTCGGGGCTGTATTCCCCCATGATTGGTTTTGCCCAGGTTTTTGTGCTAAGAGTTGAGATAGCTATGGTGAGAAGTGAGGACTGGATTTGTATCCCCCCATTATTGGCTTTGTCCAGATTTGTGTGCAAAGAGATTGAGAGCTATGGTGAGAAGTGAGAATTGAATTCACTAAATGATTGCCATTTAAGTTTGTCTTCCTATTTTTCATGAAACTGCTGATTTGGCATACTGGTATGTTGCTCTGACTGTAGTGTGCAGGCTCCACGCCAAGTCTGTTTTTGTTGTGAGACAGTGTTTTTGTTTAGCAGATGTCTATTGGTGTTTGTGCATTGGGCTGTAAAATGTGAAAATAAAATTCAAATAATCATTGTATTAGCAAAGCAGTATGCATGCACACATTAGTGTTTATGGTAAATGGGCGAAACAGTCAGGTATTGGGACATTGGCATGGTTGCAGGGGGACTCTGGTGCCATATTTTGATTGTCTGTTCTTCAGTTTGCATTTGAAAGTTGGTATCTCACAATTCCATTGGAGTGGGTGGGGTTACGTAATTATGTATGCAAATTAGATGTTAATCAGCGTACAGATTTGTACCTATTTTTCATGGGCCTTGTCCAGATTTTTGATGTTTCCAGGTTGAGAGGTATGGTGACTGATTTGTTAAATTTGAAAATAGACCCCTTTAACTGGAACATTCTTTTTCACAAATATGTAAGCTAATCAAGAGAGGTATCAGTAATGTGTTTCAAGGCCTGGCAAATGTAGCCACTGACCATCCTTGCAGCAAAGGGACAAACAAATGGTAAGAGCATGAGTGTGTTCCATTCAGGGAAACAATTTTTTTGACCCTCAGGAACTCAAAGAATACTTGTATATAGTTAGTTTTAGAAGCACTTGAATGGTGGTCTTTCACATTAGATGTTTGTGAAATATTAAAACACTTAGATATGAATATTTAGTACTTCTCTATATAATTCATATAACAAGGCTTAGTGATCCGAATTCAAAATATGCCTGTGACCAAGATATAGTTTGAAAATGCAGGATTGTGGCAAATGTAATATCTAAAATATGTTAAGGTCATTATGTAGAGACTTTAATGCTTCTGGGTAGATAAAGAATATGTACTACAGACACGACACTTTGAAAGCTTACACTTGGATAAAAGCATAGCCGGCTTTAAGCACCAGCGAACCCTGCGATCGCTGGGGGCCCCCCGACCACAGCAAGTTATCTCACCCTGACATTTTGTAACATGTCTGTAAAACAAAGAAAAGCTAGTACAGCACTCTTGTATACTTAATAAACCATGAGGGTAATAACTCTTATTTATATCTCCCTTAAAGTTCAAAGATAATTCTGGTTGTAGTAACAGTGTTTTGTCAAGTAACAGACATCAGAATTCCATTAAATATTTTATGCCTGACATAGTGCTCCTGGCGTAGTTAAACTCTGTTGTTGGATATTTTCTCCACCAAAACTAACTACATAGCCAGCTTTAGGTCCCTGCAAAACCAGTGGCTGCAGGGGGCCCTCTTAATAATCCTTGACTCTGTGGGGGGGCCCACAAAAGCTGCTGCTGGATGGGGAAAAATGAGGAAGAAAAAAATGTATTAATTTCCTAATTATCCTCTTTAACCTGAACAGGGCTGTGTTATGACCCTGTTAGGATAAAGCTGACAATGAAAATGAGCAGGGTAAGCACTAGAGAGATCAGCAGCCCAGAGTGACTGATCTCAGAGCAAACTTTGGATTTTAAGAAGAGCTGATGCTTCCTATCATCAGGGATAGTTTTCTCTTTCAGGTAGTTTTATAAATAATACCAGAACACCAGATACTATAACTCTCAATTTCTTCAATTAAGAATTCAGTGCAATCCCAAAAATAATAGAATAAAGGCTCAAAATCGGGAATACATTTAAATATTACTCTAATCCACTTAAAAAGTTACTAGAATAACATCTTTTGCATCAACATGTATTTTTGGACACTAAGTTTAAAACTCAGATGTCTGGATTGATTGACTGTTTGTAATCCTGAATGATTTACCAGCAAATCAAACTTTTTACGAAGGACAAAGCAAAAATATGAACAAAAAAAGGAAATGTCTATGAAATCAGGGACAGTGACAAGTATGCATTACTCCTCAATGAGATAAATCTTACCCCTGCTGCTATGGCTTATGCAGGTGTGTGTGTGTGTGTGTGTGTGTGTGTGTGTGTGTGTGTGTGTGTAGAAAAATATCACTGATTTGTATCTGTGCATGCACCCAATAATGCCAGGAACAGACATTATTTTTATGTGTTTCAGTAAAAAATGTACCTAACAAGTAATTCTATTTCAAATGAAAGACATAAAATATATCACAGAACATTCAGACACTTAGATATTCTTGGAGTCTGGTGGCCCCCACTCACCAGACTGTCTAAATGGATAATAATGGATAATGAGGACTTCCTTAATCATCCTTGACTCTGTGGGGGCCCTCACAAAAGCTGTTGCTGGTTGGAGAAAAATGTATCAATTTTCTGAATGCGCTGTTTAACCTGAACGGTGCCGAGATATGACCCTTTTAGGATAAAGCTGATAATAGCCTCTGTTTTCAACCACACCAATTCTAAAACCAGCCGTGCTCAAATGTGTGTGAACAGAAAGCTGCTATGGGGTTTATGAGGGGCTGGGGATTGTATGGTTATTACAACTTTAATTTTCATCACAGTCAAACCTTATAGGTGCACACATGAAGTAATTTTAGCTTGTGTTTGAGCGGACGGCAGTGTTTCTTACAGACCTCAGAGGTGTACAAAGAAGGTTACTGTAGCTTGTGTAGGAGTGGTGTGCTGTCTAGGAGCAACAACTTAGAATATATTACTGAAATCATTCTCGCATTCACATATCAGGAGCATATACATATGGCTACCTTTGAGGGTTTGGGGTGAAGAACATGCTATGTGTATGTATATCAGCAATCACTTGAAATATATGACTAAGGCAATTTAAATCTCTGCTTTTATCCCAGTTTAATACCAGAGGGATGCATAGGCAGCGACTGTATTTTGTGGGGGGGGTTAGGGAGGCAGGCAATATTCCCAGACACAACTTATGTATTCCCACAGCTATTGGCTTGTTAGTTTATTGTGAGCTACTATTTTGTCAACTTTGAACATTAAGCCTTGGGCACAACTTGTCTTCCTTGAAAGAAAAAAATAAGACTGAAATTCTTTTCTTTTTCATGATTTTTGTTCAGGCCACCACTGGAGTAAAATGTTGAGAAAATACACTAAAATGCATCCCAGACCATCTGTCAACCTATGGCTTCTTGGGCCCTGGCTTAGTTATTTCCTAAATGGTTATTACTCTGCTGTCTTGTTCAGGGAACGTGTGTTGAAAGGATGCAAGAAAAACTAAAGCTGAACAGCAATAGTGAATGTCTTTCCTTAATCATAATTTCTGTTCAAGCCATTATTGGATGAAAAGGTCGTGTAAAAAGAAAAAAAAATTAAAATGCACTTCTGAGAATACAGAAAGTTGCGGCTTCTTGCTAAAGCTGAGAGTAAGGCAAAATGTGAGGAAAGGAAGAAAACGTTAATGTGCGTGGTATGGGGAGCCCAAAAAGTGGGGGGGGGGGGGTCAGAGGAGAGGAATGGAGGGTGTGTGTGGGGTGTTCAAGTCCAGACCTGTACGTAGAGTTGTTGTAATGTATCATTGTTGCAACTAAATGCCAGTAACTGTAAATGCTTCTTTGTTAGACATATCAACATAGTGTGGCACATAGGCTTGTTGTAATGTAAGACCTTGTAGCTACAAGTCTGTCTGTGCGTACTACTCCTAAAAGTTTGCAGCATGACTAAAAGGTTACTTAGGAGGGATGGCATTGACAAGATGACACTTATACTGGAAGTGCCTAGGGGACCCTCAACATGACATTTGCTGGGGGCCCCCAAAATGCTAACACTGGTCCTGATAAAAGTCTTAGTAAGGATACATATGGCATAAGGATGTGAAGATACCCACTATGTGTCATTGTTAGAAACTGATCTGCTTTCCTTCCTGTGACCAAACTGTCTTCCAAGATTATGAGTACAGCTGAGCATGAACTGCAGCCTGGGTTTCTTAGTCCTTTTCATGTTGCCAGTCAAAATATGTGCATTGTAAAGTTGCCATGCTATCATTCCTTCCAAAGGTAAAGAATATGAGAATCTCGTTAGGCAGAACCTCTAAGAGTTCACAGAGCCCAATGAGGTGAAAGTCCATTTTCTGCTTTGTTTAGCTATTTTTAATGAAAATGTCAGTTTTATTGTATGATGCCATTTCAGACAGAAGGACTAGTACAGCATTTGGCATCCAGGGGTATGGAAACTGGACTGATAAGTAGAAGATTAAGAAGTGTCAGACTGAATCTATACTGAATCTATGTCTGCAACATATGGAAGGGATAAGGTATGGACTGAAACAAATGTACATAATGTATTTTATCAGAATTAATTTTTGGATGCCCTACCCTAGTCAGCTGTGTGGCTTAGAGGAATACTGTTCCGAATCTGATCAAGATTACCCAAGATCACGGAGACTGATTAAGATGACCTGAGATCACTTAATGTTCCCATTCCTGGAGGAGCCAAGTGAGAGAATAAGATTAAGAATGAAAGACCTGAGCCTGCTCACACCTTTCATGGTGAGTGGAGAGGGGTACACATCTGGGAATACGTATGCCATCTGAACTCCAAGATGGAGGCATTTGCGTCTGTGAGTGAGGAGTGTCTGTTGGTTTACTTCACTAATGGAACTGACTGACTTTCAGGTGCAGTGCTCATTGTATGGCAAACATTTGTGCATGTGCAAGGAAATGGCAGAACCAGCTAGAACCTCTCCTCCACATCCCATTGCATATGGTAGCAGAAAGGAGGCTTGAAACTGCTAAATCAGTAAAGCCAATGTGAAAGTATTCAGGTCCTTTACAGATGGTAAAATTTAACTACAGATCATGGAGGACGGCGCTTACTCTAAGACAAACAAGAGAAGGTAATAACTTCTGGTCACTTTTAGATGGAGCCCTCGTATGCATCATCACTTTGCCCAAAGCCCAAACATATCTGTGGAATCACTTTGTTCTCACCTGAAAGGCATCTGTTTCTTTATTTCTTGCTTTGTACTAAAATGCATTTGTTTCTTTACTGCTTCTTTTTTTTAACTAAGAATTCAGCTTATTGTCATCAAAATAAGTTACCATAATGACAGATTTTCATGATCCATGTTCTCATGCTGCAGCACTTAGACTGGAAGCTGCATATGTCTTTCTACTTGCACCTTCTGCAATCTCTCAGTAGCTTGAGCTACTCCCCTCATTCCCATAATGCATCTCTGCTTTTCCTATCTAAAGATCAAGTTTTACTGCAAACAGCTAATGCTGCAAACTGCATATTCCTAGGAAGGATTCATCATCCAAATTATGTTTACATTTAAGTAATGAAAAGTAATATAAATATATGTCAATCTACACAGACCTCCAGCATAACCTCCATATTGCGATGGAGATAACAAATTGCTTTAGAAAGTGAGTTTGTGGGTGAGCATAATGTGGTACAAGGACTAGGATCATAGGAGGTCACTAGGCTAATGACCCTGGGGCCCTTACAATCCTAGCCAAGAGTTTATCCCCACAAAATACACCTCAATCAGCACCTGTCAATGAAGGACACAGGTGGATACCCCTCGTACAAATTTGTGGGTTTCCCATCCACTCATCAAGGTTACACATGAAGATGGCCAGCAACATGATTATATCACCCCAAATAGGACCCACAATCCCTGGCATAGGAGTCCAATGCCTTATCCATTAGGCCACTGGGTCCTGATGGATGATCTGTAATGATCTGATATTATGTTAAGTACATAATTTTCATATCATATGGGATCCAGTCCTCACACTGAATTGAATATCCATCAGTAAAGCTTTGTTGGCATCAAGGCAGAACACCACCGAGGAAGGCAGCTCTGGAGGAATTTATTGACCTTAAGATCACATTCAGCTTGTAGCATCTTGTGAAAGCATGCAGAAATCCCATGTTATAGTAGCAAAAATCTCATCTACAGATACATTTCTAAAATAAGCTGATGAAGTTGAGTGAGTTCTTGGCTTGCCTGTACAACATTTGGGGCTGAGATAATAGCAGATTGTAATGCAATCTATTAGCCACCTGGACATTGTGACTGTCCACTCTGAGGCCTAGTGGGTTTGGTATAATGGATATGAACAGCTGATTATCCGTTCTTATGTCCTTCGTGTGGCTGAAGGAAAAATGTAATTGTCGGTGCATTCTTCATTATTTGAGCACTGGGATAAGATGTGACTTTTTGGCATAAAGGTAAGATTCGTTCTGAGGGTAACCCTATGTTTGAGAAAAATTATATATAGGAATAAATTAGACAAGGTATGTTACTCCAACACTCTGCTGGCTTACAAGTAAGGTACTTAATTTCTGCTTTGTCTACAGATTCAAAGTGAGGAGTGGTCATTTTTCCAAAGCAACATAAAGATCCCATGGTTGGATGAGGGTCTCACTAAGGGGCAATAGTAGTATGATTGAAACCTTGATGGAGGATGGAAATTGTTGCAAAATGAACTTTAATAATCTGCAGAACTGGAGCTGTATAGGGATCTAGTTCCTCCTAGGTAGCCCACAAGGAAATTTTTTGCCTGTTACCTTTTTACAATTTTCTGGCAGTCACTTTCTGAGGAGCTGTTAGTATTTGAACCATCCTTGGAGAATATGCTGGGTCCTTGGCCATAAATGAAATTGGAGAAATCATGCAGTTAGCATTAGGACCTACATATGCATGTCAGGCTTGCCATGTGGTCGGGAGAGGAGGCCTAGTTGAGGTTTCAGACGGTGTGGTCTACTTATAAGGTAAGGCCATAGAAGGGGGAACCAAACCTGTTGGGGCCAAAATGGGTTTACTTGGATGACTTTGGCTTTTTGGGGTTTTGCTTTCATTACAAATGTTATCATGAGAGGCAATGAGGGAAAGACAAGAGGCTTGTGATCATTTTTGAACTGAAGCGTCCCTAGCTGTGTGACCTTGTTGAGGGACTAGTGAAAAGGATTTACTGCATTTTGTGCTGGTAGGCAAAGCAAATAGAGCTCTGTAAGACTTCCACTGTGAAAGAAGGGCATTCATCTGGTAAACATATTTAGGAATCAATTATAGGACAACATATGGCATCTGCCTAACCTATTTACTAGATACTTGGTTTGTTCCAGGATGTGTGTTGCGATCATAGTCATGCAAAGTGATTGCCCATTCCCATACTCTCAGTGCTTCCCAAATGAGAGTGTATTACCTGTGTCCACCTTGTTTGTTTATGTGCCATACTCTCACCATGTTGTCAAAGTGGCTGGCTATTGCACCTTGTGGAAGGAGGTTCTCAAAGGGCTGAAATGCTAGTTCACTATCATCATCCCCAAGATGTGTATGTGCTTACAGACCTCTTTCTATGTCCACTTTCCTTGAGCTGTCAGCACAGACAATGCCCCCACCCCAGAGCAGATGCATTTATGGTAACTTTGGGTGTTGGAAATGGAGGAGAAAGGGGGCATCCTTTGGTTAAGTTTAGTTGACGTGTTCACCACTGCAAATGTTTGTAACATCCTTTTGAATCCAAATGTGTTGGCACATTCATCTTAGAGTCCATTGTAGCACTAGTGTGTAATATCTGGCAACAGGAAGCTGAAGTTGCTGGAGTCTGTTGTTGTAGAACTTGTTTTACAACAGACTGGATTGGAGGAATTAATTCTTGAAGACGGGAATTAGTCTCAGTGTGATGTCTAGGTGGCAGACAATAAATGCTACAGTCTACAACAGTACCAACAATGACTTTGCAGTGTTCACTTCAATTCCCAAAGATTGTATTATTTTTGGTAAATAGTCTCTGACTCTTCTGAGAGACTCCCTTGAGGTGGCAGCTATGAGACAGTCATCTAGGTAAGGCAAAGCTCAGACTTCCATCAGTCTCAGGTGAGCTGCTACTAGTGACATGCATCAAGTTAATAGTCTAGGGCTATAATGACACAAAAGGTCAAGACTTTGAAAAGGTAATGACTGACTTCCACCAGAAAGTGAAGGAATCCTCTGGAAGCCTTTTCTATCTTTATATGTAGCTAGGCATCCTGGACATCCAAAGACTGCATCCAATCTCCTTCTTAATAGCAAGGAAGGATTGATTAGACTATGACCATCTGAAAACTGTTTTTTCATACAAATCATTTTAGGCAGCTGAGATCCAGTATAGGCCTGAGGTCCCGAGTCTCTTCCTGGGACAAAGAAGAACCTAGAATACATTTCCAAGATGGCTGCAAACTGACTGACAGCTTAATTTCAGCTTTCATAGTGCGAAAACAGACGCTGAGAGAAAAGAGCAAATTATATTGTCAGGAAAGAAGAAATTTTGAGAACTTGAAAGAAAATCAACCAAGAAAAAATTGAAGAGCAAACTGTGGCTGTAAAGAATCCTGCAGCTGTTCAGCAAAAAACAGTTCAAGTTTCAGCTTTGGCAAAGGAGATGGTTTCCAGTAATTTAAAGGAAAAAATAATAAAAATGTATTTAGATATGATTAAAATAAATGAAACACTAAAGGAATATATCATTCCAAATAAAAAGGATAGAAAAATAGAAGAAGCTTTAGCTAACTATTCAGGTGAAATGATAAAATTGCATACCACTCCATAAAGGTGGCACATCTACAGAGCTCAACAAGTGCAGACATATAGCAACACCCCCCCAAAAAAAAAAAACAAATATTATAGTAGTGCATCCATATGCAGCTGATGCAATACCTAACCTCAAATGACCTGCTCTCAGAAACACAGCATGGCTTTAGGCCCCAGCACAGCACCACTACTGCTCTACTACACTTTACCAATATAATAAACCAGCACAGAAACAATGATCTGCTTGTGCCCACCATTTTGTTAGACTTGTCACAGGTATTTGATATTGTCTCGCACCAGCAACTACTCATTCAACTCTCCTTAATAGGATTTTCACAACACTCCTTGTTGTGGTTCCTTAGTTACCTATCTGGAAGGCAACAAGCCATTAAAGGGTAACAAACCTACTCATCCTTTCAGCCATTTACTAAAGATGTCCCTCAGGGCTCTATCCTGAGTATTTTCTTATTTAATATATTTACTATTATACAACGAATACTGTGGCTGCGGTGGGACAGCGGTTAGCATTGCCACCTCACAGCAAGAGGTTCTCCGGTTTGATCCTCGGCTGGGGTGCCTTCTGTGCAGAGTCTGCATGTCTTCCCTGTGGTTGTGTGGGTTTCCTCCAGGTGCTCCGGTTTCCTCACACATCCCAAAGACATGCTATAGGTGGAATGGACACTCTAAATTGGCCCTAGGTGTGAGTGTGTGCCTTCTGTGGAAGGTTGGGCGCTGGGCAGGCAACTCAACACCGTAAAACTCCACTGCCAATCATGAGCAGACAGGTGTTCTGCTGTGGCAACTCCTAACCGGGAAAAAGCCGAAAGAAGAATTATTATACAATGAATAGTCATTAACATTCAAAAAGGAGCACGCTGATTGGTCACCCCAATCAGAGTGCCCATTATAAATTGAGAATATACAACAATAAAAGTCCAGCCACTAAAGTATGACTGATCAGCCAGACTTGTTCATAGGTTCATAGTTTGGTACTAGGCTATCGGCCCTAGGGCCTATACAAGCCTAGCCATAACAATTCCCTGGCTATGTCTTCCCACACTGTTTACTTCCCTGGACCCCTGTCTAGCAGGGCAACTGACGTGATCCCCGTGGTGAATTTCCTTTCTCCCATCAAATCATCAAGGTTCCTTTTGAAGAGGGTGAAAGAAGCGCTCTGCTTGACATGTATGGGCAGTCTCTTCCAGATTCTGGGGAGTCTCTGGGTCAGGAAATAGGTTTAATGACTGGATAGATTGTAAGTGATGTATTTTCTTCTGCTTTCGACTTTTCCCGGTTAGGGATTGCCACAGCAGATCACCTGTCCACTCATGATTGGCAGTGGAGTTTTATGGTGTCGAGTTGCCAGCCCAGCGCTCAACCTTCCACAGAAGGTACACACACACACTCATACATAGGGCCAATTTAAAGTGTCCAATCCACCTACAGCATGTCTTTGGGATGTGGGAGGAAACCGGAGCACCCGGAGGAAACCCACACAACCACAGGGAGGACATGCAGACTCCGCACAGGAAGCACCCCAGCCAAGGATTGAAGCAGGGAACCTCTTGCTGTAAGACAACAACACTAACTGCTGCACTACCATGGCTGCCCTTATCTATTGTTTGCTGTCATACGAGGTATATGGGCCCATCATGTTATTAAATAATCACATTGTAGTAATATCTAAAAATGCTTATTAATGGCAAAACCAGGAAACTTTTAGAATTAACTGAAGGACCTATGTCAAATTAAGTTGGTCTGAAAGGGCTGAAGATGCAGTTTCAATTAATTAAAAACCTTCATGGAGATGATCTTGGATCATTTTCATTATTAACATAAAAAAATTAAGCTGGTTTTCCTTATCTGAGGTACAGTTACTGGTGGAGAGTGCATCTCAGTGAATTATCCTGTAAATTTGTTAAAATAAAAAAAAAAGCAACAGAGATCTTCCTATCTCCGTTGCTTGCTTTTCAAAGCACTGATGTACTGTGTAAATGTGAGAATGAAAGTCCCATACGCATGCACAGTACATCAACAAAGCAGTGGAATTGGGAAACAATGCAGAAGAACATCATGGCACTGTTATACAAAGACATTATTTAAGAAAAGTAAGTAATTTTTTTCTTAAATAATTTCATTGTATAATAGCAATAACTGACTCAGTGGTGTGGTATATTGAAGATTTACCCACGGTTGGTTTTGTTGTTCACCCTCGTGATTAAACCACACCAACCATGGGTAAATCTTTAATATACCACACCCACATTGTCAGTTATTGCTATAATAACCTCCACAGCTCCACTTACCATGCCAGTTTAATTCAATATGCAAACGACTCAACATTAATATGTGCAGACTCAACAATAAACAAGTTCGAAGACATTATCCAGAAATCTTTCTCCTCTGTAGAAACCTGGATCAAAGAATCAAACTTTCTACGCAACCCCAAGAAAACTAAGTTAATGCTTTTTACCTTAAAAAGTTTCAAAAATCAAAAGCAATCTTTTACCATAAAGTCAGCAAATAATGCTGTCATTGAAACTTTAACTCACAGCAAACCTCTAGGTGTTATAACAGATGATGATCTCAAATATGGCCACCATACACTGCACACCATTAAATCCGCACACCAGAAACTAGGCTCCTTTTATAGGATCAATGGATTTCTTACAAATACTGCAAGAAAAACTCTAGCCACCTCCTTTTTATTGCCAACTCTCTTATATGCCACTCCTTTCCTAACAAACATAAACAATACTCAAAGATAGAAACTTGTCTCCTGCTACAATAAAATAGCTAAATTTGCCACAAATCTCCCTCATAGGACCCACCAATGTCAAAGCCTAAAGCAATTAAACTGGCTTGAACTGCACAACTACCTAATATATTCAAAACTAACTGCAGTATACAAACTCATTCATCATCCAGAAAAATGCCCTACGCTACAAAACTTATTACTGCCCTACTGTCCAGTAAGGGACCTCCATTCTAGTAACACATTCTTACTACTCACAAATAAGTCAAATAATGCTGCAGGAGACTTGCTCTACTCCCAATAAAATGCTAAACTCTGGAATAGTATCCCCACACAAATAAAACTCTCCAACAAACTCACAACCAGCATTATTTCTCAGTCAGTTTTGGATGAAGTGCTCAGCATTAACTTGGAGGATCTCACAGATTGGGCAAATGAGGGTCTGGATTATAAATACCTGGAGAACTCCTTCTTTACGGAGAAACTCTCTGGTCCCTACTCCTTGAATCAGACTCTGAAACCACAGAAATTTCCAAATGAGCCATTCCTGTAGGAGAAGTAGTTGAAGGTACTGTTGATGTGGAAGTTTTGGTTGTAATCTGAAGTTCCACTCTAGAGCTCATTGAAAGAGAGGGCATATCTGTAATCCATACTTTACTTTCTTCATGTATCCTCCTCTTCATTTTTCCTCTTCTTTTGCCATTCTTATTCTTGTATCTCATCCTTCTCAGACTCAGGCTGTAAAAGACCTTTTTAAGATTAATTCTATCTTTTTTTTAAAGCAGTGTCCCTCTGTTAAAAGTTTTTACAGAACAGTCTACTGTCAAATGATCCATCACAGGCACGAAATACACCATTTGTGCATTTGCTGGGGAGGGGCTGTGGCCACACACTGAATGCATTTTGAAAAGCTGGAGGCCTTATCTTTATCAACTGCTTACTAAGGCAAACTGCTACCACTAGGTAAGCTCAAAGCTGAGGTAATATCACTATCAAGTCTTAAGTCTACCCAAACCACTAAAAATCCTACCAAATAATGCAGTAAACCGTAGTTCAAACAACCAGGAAACAACTGCTTCAGAGAAGTAACTACTTAACTGCTTGGTCAGAAGCACATTATTTAATTTACTGTACAAGAAGTAGGTACTAAAGTAGAGAGTCGATTATCCAAACTAATTGTGACCTAGGGTAGTTCAGATAATCAAACTGTTCAGATAATCAAATATACATCGAATTGGATAAAAAAAAAAACATCTAAAATATTGTGCTTTCTGCACACAGTGAATACACCTTTCAACCATTCAGTGAGTCTAGTGGACAATAAAGAACATTTTCACATACAAGCAGGTTACAAGCTCAAAAAACACACGCATGCAAATATGTATAATGTTTACATATTCAGACTTTATGATTTACATACCCAAAAACTTTGGAAGGCTGTGTTCTGATAATTGACATTTCGGGTAATGTACATTAAGATAATTGACTCTCTACTGCACTTTTTTTTTAAACTGTATGATGGGGCAGAAAGAAACTGGAGAAAGGAAAACAAACAGAATATTTCTTAGGCAGGAATAGGGGAGGTGAAAGATATGAAAAACATTTTTAAGACAGAAAACAGAGTGAAAACATAGACACTGCAAGAAACTATTGTAAATTTAGAAACTTTGAAGAAACTAGGCGCTGACCAAACAAAGACCAGCTATCTGGCTAACTCTGAAGCTTTAGGTGAGAGGATGCAATGTGATGTAGAGTAGTAAATGGGATCTGGAGACATGAAAGCAGAGATGCATTCTGGGAATGAAGGTAGGAAGAAGGATGACTGTGGTTGCCACTTCAAGGTATTGCAGTGTGATGATTGGATTGTGTAAGATCACTAGTATCCTGATCTGAGCATTATGAGCTTTGCATTGTGAATGTATGCCTATATTTGTGTACAGAAAACTCATTGCTACAGACACACATGCAAACACACACACACACACACACACACACACACACACACACACACACACACACACACACACACACACACACACACACACACACGCACACTTTTTCTGTACTAATTCCACAGTATAAACTTCTTCCTAGAGACAGTTAACTTGTATAGTCTTTTTTTAAGAATTACAGTTTTATCCCTTAGTTGAAATTGAAAGCTGTTTACCTATTTCTTATTTGAGACTTAAGCAAGTGGTTTATAATGTCAAGACAAAGCTTTTTTAATTCAGCAATGGGAAAACCTGAAATAAGTGAAAAATGTTTTTGCATGAGTAAATTATTTCCTTTCCCCTATTTGTAAGCAAGGAGAATGTCTATATTGTTTAACACTGCTAGATTTACCTAAAGTTGTACATGAAGTGCACGATACAGAAGTTCATTATTTGTCACCCTAACCTCCACTCCATCACAGAGTAACCATTTCATATTCTGAAGAATGCAAATGTGATCCTCAAAACAGCATAACTGTGTGAAAAGGGACTTTGTATGTGCTGCGCTAGATAGCAGTACTTTGGAATGCCCCCCAAGTACAGGCATTTGTAGACTGACCGTTATTTAAGCAGTAGGGTAATGTGGGTGTAGGGGAGGGGCTTTGTCTCGTAAAAAAAGATCTAAAAGGAGTACAGGTTTTGACTTTCACTGTACTCCTTTAGAAAAGATTTTCTGCTTATTTTTTTTTTTTGCAGTCCTGGGACTTGCAATTACAGATCCTAAAATTATAATCAGGATCCCAAACACAAACATTGACATGATGGGTCATACTCCCTTCTTGATGTTCATCACTCTCCATCACTTTGCTTACTGTTAAAAATGTAATTGTTAGCAACAAAAGACACAAAGGAGAGACAAGGAAGTGGAATATCCTAAAGAAATAGATAAACACAAGTTTGGTTATTTTACAGTCTAATGCTGATTGTAGATGAGCGATTTTTTTGTACCTTGCTATCTGATAATTCAATAATTCTGTTTTGACATTACACTTCTTCTTCTTTCAGCTGCTCCTGTTTGGGTCGCAACAGCAGATCAGCTGTTTCCTTTCTTCCTGTCCTCTGCATCTTGCTCTGTCACACCAACCACCTGCATGTCCTCTCTCACCACATCCATAAACCTTATCTTAGGCCTCCCTCTTTTCCTATTACCTGGCAGCTTCATCCTTAGCATCTTTTTCCCAATATACTCTACATCCCTCCTCAGCACATGATCAAACCAACATAATCTTGCCTCTCTGGCTTTGTCTCCAAACCTTCCAACCTGGGCTGACCCTCTAATATACTCATTCCTAATCCTGTCCATCCTCGTCACACCCAGTGCAAATCTTAACATCTTCAACTCTGCCACTTCAAGCTCTGACTCCTGCCTTTTTGCCATTGCCACTGTCTCCAGCCCATATAACATAGCTGGTCTCGCCACCCTCTTGCAGACCTTACCTTTCACTCTTACTGGTACTCGTCTTTCACAAATCACTCCTGACACTCTTCTCCACCCACTCCATCCTGCCTGTACTCTCTTCTTCACCTCTCTTCCACACTCACCATTACACTGAACTGTTGATCCCAAGTACTTAAACTCATCCACCTTCGCCACCTCTACTCCCTTGCATCCTCACATTCCTCTATCCTCCCTCTCATTCACACACATATATTCTGTCTTAGACCTGCTGACCTTCATTCCTCTTCTCTCTAGAGCATATCTCCACCTCTCCAAGGTTTCCTCCACCAGTTCCCTACTCTCACAACAGATCATAATGTCATCTGCAAACATCATAGTCCACGACGACTCCTGTCTCGTCTGTCAACTTGTCCATCACCATTGCAAATAAGAAAGGGCTCAGAACTGATACTTGATGTAATCCCACCTCCACCTTAAACACATCCGTCACTCCCACCGCAGACCTCACCGCTGTCACACTACCCTTGTACATATCCTGTACCACTCTTACATACTTCTCTGGCACTCCCAACTTCCTCATACAATATCACAACTCCTCTCTAGGCACCCTGTCATATGCTTTCTCTAAATCCTTAAAGACACAATGCAACTCCTTCTGACCTTCTCTTTACTTCTCCATCAACTCTCTCAGAGCAAACATCGCATCTGTAGTGCTCTTTCCTGGCATGAAACCATACTGCTGATTACTAATCATCACCTCCCTTCTTAATCTAGCTTCCACTACTCTTTCCCATAACTTCAACCCCACAAATAAAATCACAAATGGATACAACTGACAGAGAAATATTTTACACTGTTTTAAGAAAGTCCCTCTGTATTGCATTGCTTATAAACAAAGGGATTGTGTCTAGATCTAGGGATGCCATTGTCTCTCTTCACTCCTCCCTTATTAGGCCAATCATTGAGTATAAAGCCCCCTTTGAAATGTATCTGTCCAGACACCTGTAACAACTGGAATGTCCACAAAGATACCTTACTAACAGCATACAGGGCCTAAACAACATGTCCTACATAGATCAAATCAAATCCCATTCCCTGCCACTATACTCAGTATCCTACAGACTTCTAAGAGGTGACCTGTGTCTGATATACAATTCATCCCTTGACCCATTACTAATGGAAGCACTATACACTGGCAAGCCAAATGGCATCAGAAATACCCAGCCTAGGGATCTAGCTTATTTTGCAAGATCAACAGAATTGTTTGGAGGGACAGGTATATATCGCAAGGGATACCTCTGCTCTGGAACAGACTTCCCATTCACATAAAACACAGTTCGTTCTTGTCCATATTCAAATGCAACTTGGCTCTATGGATAGGAAACAGAGAATTTACCCCAGAACTGCCCCTGTACTACTAATGGACAGAGGCAGCTCCTAAATGCTTTATCCCATGCATGGTTCCCCTCAAATTACCTATGGTATGATCCCAGTTATTCTCATTAGAGTTTTTTTATCAACCATTGGCTAGATAAGGCCACTTTGTAACCAAATGGCACAGGTTAATCTGACCATAAAAAGGAAAATTGGCTAGGTCTACAATGGCCTTCAAGGCTACTAGCCTAGCACTTACCTATAAGCCTATGAGAGATAGATGGACTAATGGCTATAGAAGCAGACAGCGACATAGGAAGATAGACAAACAGAGAAGTTCATAAGATCATAGGTTCTAACTAAGCTTACAGTCAAGAAGATCATTGAAAAGTTCAGCCATATCACCCATAATTGGTGGTAGATTAATTGTTTCTCCCCTTAAGAAGATATGTCGGACACAGTCAGGCAGATTAAACCTAAACAGACACTAAGTAATTAATATGACATATAGCAAACAAACAGTATAAGCTAATACTAATCACCAACAGGAGTATTTTATTACCTTTTATCATATCATCCATATGCAGAAAAAGAAGGCACATAATATGGAGCTCTCCTTTACTATATACCAGTCTTTACTGTGAATCTGACAACTTCTAAAGAACATTTAGAAATCCTCAGGATACACACTTACCTCTTCTAGGTAGATGATGACTTCATTTGTCTTCACCTCTGTCCTCTGCACCACAGGGTTAGCAGACTTAAGCTGAAAAATAACCATATTAAGATAGGAATTTAATGAAAAATATAAGGTTTCTACTCAGCTTCCTTTTTTTTATAAAAGCAGCGACATCTACAGAAGGAAACATAAGAAACACCATGTAGAGTATCTGACTAGATGTTGGAAATTCAGATCTGTGAATACCAGCCTAAGCATGGAATGATTTGCAGTAATCTATTCCTTGATGACCACAAACAATGAGAGCCTAAGAATATGTCTGGACTCCAGAAGAAAACATGGGCCAAGAAATTGCAGGCCATCAACTGATAAATGAAAGTGCCAACCAGAGGAACTGCCAAATATGTATCTATTATTAGGCACAGATTGGCAGCAGCTGGTGAGATGATTTCTTTCAGAAATTCATTTGAAATAAAGGACTGGGATTGTCTCAGTGCAGCCTGTATATTATGCATGATTAAATCTCACTTTGCCCATCAGAGTTTACACTGCAGTGTGCAGACTAGTATATCTAAATAGAAATACACCTCTTTCTTTAGCTTTTGTATTTTAACATTATTTGTTGACATTTAGACATTTCTTCAGTATTTACTTACCCTCTTAACTGATTTCATGTCTGGGATGTAACCTGATAACATCTTCACCTCAATGATGGCCATATTAGAAACTTCACTTTCACCAGTATAGCTGTGGAAATATCCAAAACACGCAATTAAAATAAACAAAACTGATATATATTATGACTTGCACCACCCCACTTTGAAGTGAAGTGCTATTATTCAGATTACTTTTGCTTTTTTTTTCTTGTTAATGTTTCACCTTTGCCTTGTTTACTCTCTCTCTTTACACACATACACACACACACACACACACACACACACACACACACACACACACACACACACACTACAGCTGATCAAATAACAGCTTATCACATGTACCTGCTTTTTTTTTCTATTCCAGATCTCGTTACTGTGGGGATCAGGGAATTTGCCATTTCTCCACTGTAGTGTGATCTCAGAGCTGGTATATATTTTACTTTTTTTGTAGTTGTGGTCAACCACTTGCCATTCGATATTCTTAATTTTCGATATATAGACATACACACACACACACACGCACACACACACGCACACACACACACACACACACACACACACACACACACACACACACACACACACAGACACACACACAGACACACACACAGACACACACACACACACACACACACACACACACACACACACACACACACACACACATATGAACTGCTCATATATCATTTGCTTGGATGTGGACTTTGGGATAGGTCTCGGATGCTAAATGATTTTTACATAATTATAAAATATAAACATTGAAATCTCAGTTTTCTGAATTCCTTGAACAACTTAGTTGGATAATAATCTCATGAGGTTAAATGATAAAACTACTTTTGTGAAATAAAATGGTAAAACTCTTTTGTAAGGCCAGAATAAAAGGTATATATTGGTAAATTTTATATGAAAATTCTTTTTATTCTTTTCCTAAGATATATGAACCAGTTCTTTTTCTTAAAGTTTGAACTCACATACTAGGGAATCATCCAATCATCCAGGTTACACAAAAAAAAGGGTCATGAAGTTGCTCTGCTTAGCTAGGTTTGAGATTTGGAATTAATTCTCCAGATAGTCTGGGCTCAAAAATGTAATTTTGAGGAAGTGAGTAAACACAGCCTCTTTTAAGAATGTTGGGAGAATGACTGGATTTAAAATAATGAATAGAAATCCTTGAGGATAACTAGTTTACTTCCAGGCAAGTTTTATAAGCCTGGTTAGATCTGGATCAGGCCTGCAGTATGCAGAATGCAAATATGAAACCACTCTCACTTCATTGTCATATAATCAACATACCTAAACTTAGCCCAGCAAAACTCTGGCATCTCAAACAAATACCCACTGCAGTTCTCACTGGTTATACTCTTGAGGAAGGAACCCCTGATTTGGCAGCCTTAGCCATAAAAATGCGTGGTATGGCCACAGCGTCAGGTACAAAATGTCTCTAGGTAGCAAGCCATGCTGGGTTATACACCTTCCTTATCAACTGGAAAACCACTATTGTGGCAGAAATATCACTAGACAGAAAAGGTGACCTTTTAAATGAAATTTCTGTCTGGGGGGCAGCAGAATGCATGTGTAGGCTAAATCTGTCTTTAGCAGGCAGCCATGTGCGCAGCTCATGGTCAGATCATGTCTCCCACTCAGCACCAAATATTGGAGGTGAAAAAACAGGACTATGATGTCCAGTGCACTGGCTATTCCATGTCATGACTAGTGAGTCATCTCTGTCCATGTTGAGCTCCTGTAGGTATATTTCACAAAAACCTTCACATGTCCAAATTCCATACTGGGTGACATTACTGATGGGAGTATGAGTCCAAAGTAAAGCAAATAATGACTGTCCTAAGAGTGGGTCCACTACCAAGACCCTGACTTCCATACAAAGTTGGAAGATCAAGTCCATGGATTGTTCACATTTAAGAAGAGCAGTAGAAAATGCCTAAGTGAAGATGAGACTACTAAAAAATACAAAAGGTCCACCGTGATCAAACAGAGCTCAGGTTCAACCCAAAAATGGAAATAACCCAAGACAAATCAATTATCTGCTTTAGCCTGGACTCCCTCAGCAAATATGCTAGATCACAGTAAGACTAACCTGGTTAAAAACATACATATATACATGCATAAATAAACAAATAAATCTAGAAAATTTCTTCACTAGGTCAAGGTGGTGATCTATGCACACAGGAACGTACCAGGGAAGTGATCACATATATAATGGCAAGGCATACACACCCTTAAGCAGACAAACTTAAAAGTTCTTGCCACATTTTCAAACACTTAATAGCACTCACCTCCTAAATCAAGCAGGATCGTACATGAAAATTCTAGTATAAGTTTGTGTCTACCCATTCAGTCATCAAGACTAGCCTTAAAGGTAGCCAAAGAAGTGCCTTGTCTGACCTGTAGTGATAACTTACTCCATAGGCTAGGAATATGTTGATTTAGGAACCTATTCCTTTAGCAAGTCTTGTTTATTTGTTGGTATAGATACAGGTCCTTAGTGCAGGTGTTTGTGGTATCACTGGACCTGTAGTGGATGTCAAGTAGGGCTGGGTCTTTCATGACTTCAAAAGTGAGGCACAGATCACCTCAGTGACCTCACATCAACCTGTGCTAATGATTATAAGGATATTTGTGCTAATTTATTTTGATAGTTGAAAGTTTTAAGACCTTTACTTTTGTTGGCTAGAAATCTTGCCTTTCCAGTTGCACAACATGCTTGGATTTGTACATATCAAAGGGCACATTATATTCAATGATGGGTATAATAAGGGAAGAGTACAGTGGTAGGATGGCTTATTTGGAGAGTGAAGATATTCCCTTGAAAATTAACTGGGCCAGATAGAAGTATTTTCTGACTGTGGTAGAAGCATGATGAGTGACTAAGAGAGTATTATATACATATGTACCTAGGTCTTATGACCATATCTGTCTGAAGAGGAGTACCACCTATAATATATAAGATGGGGGCAACCTTTCTGCCAAACTCTACTATGCTGTATTTTTTCATTTAGTTTGAGAGCATTTTTGATAAACCACTTATGTGCATTTTCCAGCCCTTCTTGGAATAATTGAATATGAGTGGATGAATGGATAACTGTACCCAGTTTGCACTTTTCATCAAACCTGGTCAAAGACACGTGTGGGACATTGGCTTAGATGTCTGCAAAATAAATGCCAAACAGGAGAGGCCCTAGAATAATCCATGTGGCACCCCACTAGTTACAATTGTACATTCAAAAATGAAACCAGCAACTTTCTCAGCTTGGGATCTGTTGGATAGCCAATTTGCAATCCTGTTGACAATGTAAGGATGTACATTAAGCTTATCTATTTTTTTCAATAACACCAGCATGAGGGATATTGTCAAAAGCCTTGACCAATTCAAAATAAGCAGTGTAGATAGAATGACCACTGTCCACAGCCCCTGTAGCCTCTTTAAAAAACTTACTAGGTTCAGGAGGTAGGACATGCCCTTTAAAAAAACAAACTGATTGAGCTGTAGATGAGTTAATTTGCCTATGTTTTCATACATGAGTTCTCCTATAACACATTCCAAGGCTTTGCATATAAGGTTATTGCGGCTGATGGCTTTATAACCACCCATGTCTGTATTAGGGCCACCACTATTTAGTGGAGTCACAGCAGCTGTTCCCCAGGCATCAGGAACAAACCCTGTACATAGCCGATGTTAAACAGTTGTAACTACTTGGCTCATATTTCCAAACCTTGTACTGTGAATTACATGGAGACCTTGTGGGAGAGCTGCAGTTAGATGTGGCCAACTGTTTTCATCCAGCTACATGCCATGGTGAATGCTGAGTCAAATGTATAAAATACATATAGTTCCTGGTTTATTCCTAATCAGGCTAGCACAATGGATTAGGTCTCTAAGCTGTTAACAAGCTGCTTCCTGTAGCCACGTGTAGAGGGTTTGATCCCTTCCACCTTTGTTTGTGTACTATGTGACTCTATGTAGGTTACTTGACCAGATAATGCCCCTGGGTTGTCCCTGAAAAGAGATAACCTAGGTCTCAGGGGCTTACTCGGTTAGCAAATTATAAACTTGCTCTAGGTAAAAAAGCCTGAGCCAAGGCATTATCAGGACACATCCTGCTTAAAGGTCAGCATAGTAAGTGTAATTCCCAAGGTACTGGCAGTAGACGGGGACAAACATTGTTAAGTTGGTGTTTTACCTGATGGTTGGGACTGCTAACCTTTGTCCCCACCAGGACACCTAGATCTGGAAATGCAACAAAGGAAAAGCTTCCTACTACTTGCCTGATGATTCTTTGCAAGCCTCAGATTCTTATACCTGAAGAAGACTCCCGGGAGTATGAAAAACAGTCACATGACAGAGGGCTAAAGGAAAGTCTCTAGAATAAAAAAGCCTATTCATGGCACTGAAATGAATATAAGTAGTGCATATGGCAGATCAGTACTCGTAAAACCATGAAGTAACAGTCCAGTATTACTAAAATAAAAATATAATACTGCAAAATAGATTTAAATCTAAAGGAATAAAACAATAGTGCCATAGTAATTTCCTCTTATCAATGAATAAAATAATTCATAAGTGAATAAAACATCATATAGAAAGCAAAGCTGTTTAATCAGAGTAAACAGTATGACTTTAAAACAGTCTGACAAAGTTCCCTGCTAATAGCACTTCACGATTCAGCAGGGTCCAGTTGAAAATCAAGCACATGAAAGATTCTACAGGCCACTTAAGGTTTCAAGATTACATCCAGTTAGCACTCCTATCTAATGATGGAATACTATACAGAGGAAAGGTTTGTCCTCAGTAAGTTCCATGTAAGTTACAAAATCAGCTAATTCATTCCAAATACAGCAAAGCTGGAGTCTAGGAAATTGATGCTAGATGACAGTCAAAGGTCAATTTAAATCCAAGTGGTGACATGAACAACATGATTCAAAACTGCCAGAGACTAAACATGATAAACGTCACAACTATAATTTACAGCTATAGAGATGTTTAAAAGCCATATTGTAAGAGAACAGAGTATAAGACAACAAGGCAAAAACCTAAGATCTAACTCAAATAGTCAGACAAGGAAGAATTCATTTCCAAACATACTAGGTTTCTTTAGACTGAGATCAATGCCATACTTATGACTTATTAAGATTGCAATAAGGATCTTTAAAATATGCTGAAACAGTTACTTAAATAAAAACCAAAGCCATAGCATTGCAAGAGATGTAAACAATACACATGTCATGGTGTGTGTGTGTGTGTGTGTGTGTGTGTGTGTGTGTGTGTGTGTGTGTGTGTGTGTGTATACAGGCATCAGTATGTCTGTTCTTGTGCATGTCTGAAGGAGCTTATTCAACTGCATTCTATGGGCTGGTAGTGGGAGCATTACAGCAATCAGATCTAACAGTCTGCTGTTTGATTCAAAGGCATGATAAGGAGCAGCTAAGGAGATGTTCCTCAGTGTAGCTTTATCATGTCTCTCAGACACCGATTATTACCATCATACCCTATGGCTTTGCCCAAGTAGCACTGCAAATTATATTTTTTCTGAATTTTGCCCTTGGGCTGGATTCAAGAACACCAAGTGCTGATGTCATGTGCATGGCATGCCAAACACATGATGGTGTGCTATTTTGCATTCATTAAACAGCTCTGCAGTTAGTAAAGAGACTCAAAACAAAGTTAAATAGCAGAATATGCTAATGAATGCATAAGTAGCAGAATTACATGTTAATTAACCAAGCCAACATGACAGAGCCATTCAGGAACCTATAAAGTAATCATATATACTCATTGTTCCCTTTTGCCTTTAAATCCAAAACTCTTTAGATTATAGCTACGATTACACTTAGCAAAAAATGTTAGGGGTTGCTAATGCCATCATTAACCTGTCTGTGCAACAAGCTTTAACTCAAGGCGCTGCTGCTGCCAGACCTTAGCCAAGAATGAGAAGGATATTTAGACCCACTTTGACTTATTGTGAACTGCATGACACAGAAATTGCAGATAGATACCTGGTGGACAGGGAAACACTATCGTAAATATGCAATCTCTGCTGGCATCACCTGAGGCCCTGGAAAATTGTGGAGTAAACATCCCAGTCCCAGTGGAAACACAGGTAGGTGTAGCATTATCTATATTAGTTACAGGCAATTTCCAGAGACCCACAAAGGATACATTAAAGGTGTCTCAGGTCTCCGCTTCTCGAATATTACATTGGTTTCTAATTGCAATGCTACAACATGCAAGGTATCATATCTGTTTCTCATGCATCCCAGAAGAGAGAGCAAGAACCATGCAAGAATTTTTTGCAATAGCACTTTTCCCTGAAGTTTTGAGGGCCATAGATTGTGCACACACAGAAATAAAAGCCACAATGTCTGTGCAGGTAACCCAGGCAGTTTTCATGTCTCACACATATGGCACACCTGTGAGCTGTACAAAAGGGTTGCTAGGGGTGGCCTTACTACAAGGGCATCTAGTGGGGGATGCAGGTTATGCACTGGAACCTTGGTTCAAGACACCCACGTGAAACCCACACAGCCCCACTGAGCAAGGATACAACAATGCCCACACTCATATTAGAAATATCATAAAACATGTATTTGGCTTGCTCAAATCAAAGTTCCAGTGTCTGAACAGATCAGGAGGTGTTCTACAGTATGACCAAGGCACCTCTACACAAATGCTTACAGTTTGTGCCATGTTGCACAATACAATTCTCAGGAAACAGCTTCAACAAGGAGAGTGAGGGGGGCAGGACCACACATTCTAGAACCACATCCAGGACTAGCAGTTCCAGTAGATACAGATGAGGAGTCTGAGGGAGATTCACCAGCTGCAGATGGTGGTCGCAGATGCAAGTGTACACAATATGCTTGGTTCTGGCTAAGAGGAAAAAGACAGCACACACACACTTACTACCTTTGTCAAAACATAAGATCCTAAACTCATACAGATATTAAACCTAGATGCCTGCCAAAGCCCACAGTCTTTACTTAACTATTTAATGGTTGTGTTCCATTAACATCAGACAGAGACAACCCCCAAGGACAAATCTTGTAGCTGCAGTATTAAAAAGGTAAGTGTGGAACTTGTATGAGAAAAAAAAAACAGGTATATAACAGATTATTCTCATATGCGATACTTATATGTCCCTAAGCTGAACATGTCTCAGGTGTACAGTAATGTCAGTACAGGATAACGACTGGTGTTTGCAATTTACAGCTGTGGATTTTGCCCAGTACTGTGCACCAGGTATTTCAGCTGACCACTGTATATACTCCAGTGAACAGGTCAGTGGTAGCATCATTTGCACAAGTATACCAATAAGCAAGAAATAAGAAGTTATGTACTTACCATAACATTCCATGTTCGTTGTCCATCTCGGAACTCGGTCTAATTCAAGAGTTCAAGAGCTTCCACTGGCTCAAGGCTATACCCTATCCCATGATGCTCAGGGAAGATTACCCAGATTTTGTTTGCAGGTGAAAGCATCAAATTTTGACTGTGTTTAACTAAGAGTCTGAACAAGCCTAAGAAGAAAATCAGAGACTCCATAAACCAGTTATTACTAGTAACAGAGATGTTTGCCTGATCCTCCAGGAGTGAAGGTGGGGGAAGGAGGGTGTGACACAACAATGAAGGCGAGATGGACAACAAACATGGAATGTTGTGGTGACTACATAACTTCTTAATGTTATGTTGTCCAATTTCACCTTCATTCTTTGCTGGTTGGGACAGTGTCCCTAGCACCTTCTTTCCTGGGTGGCTCAAGGAATAAAACTCTTCAGAACAGTGGAGCCAAAGCAGGCCCAGTTCTGAGAGGCCATGTCTACTTTGTAATGAGTAACAAAGGTATGGGGCCTTACACATGTAGCTGCTGCACAAATGGAATCCAATGGGTGTCTGACCTGAAAAGCAGAGGAAATTGCAATTGCTCTTGTGGAATTGCCCATCATGTTTCCTGGTAATTGTTTGCTCTATGAGGTGTAGGTATAGGAAATACAATCTATGAGCCATTTTAAAAGTGTTACTTTTGACACTGGCAATCTTTTCTTCTTTTCTGAAAACGACATAAAATGTTGGTCAGACTTTCTGAAATCTTTAGTTCTATGCATCTAAAAATGGAGTTGTCTATGTACATCCAACTGGTGTAGCTTGTATTCTGCCTTGTTGCCATTATTCGGGAAGAAGACTGGTAATTCAATATATTGATTTAGACTGTTCTCTGAGCAGACTTTTGGTAGGAAGGAGGGATTGGTTTGTAAGGATACTCTATGAAAAATTATGTATGGAGGACGTATAGATAGTTCTTGGAGTTCTAATACTCATCTGGCAGAGGTAATGGCTACTAAGAAAATAGTCTTCTATGACAAAAACCTTATGTCACAAGATGATGCAGGTTCAAAGGGGGGTACAATCAAAAGGTTCTTTTACTGGAGGTCTTAATAAAAAAGTTCCTTTTAGAAAGGCTTTACAAAGTCTGTGAGACATGATTCTCAATCCCATTTCCCCAATATGAAAATTGGATATTGTGGTGAACTGAACTCTGATAGTAGCCACTGCTGCACCTTCGTTAAAAAGTTTAGCAAGGAATTCCAGCACTGCTGTAATGGGGGCTGTGAAGGGATCTATATTATTTTAAAGGCCCAAAGTGAAAACCTTCTCCATTTGCTGGAGTACAATTTTCTGGTAGATGGCTTATGCGAAGAAATCAATATGTGTCTGACTGCTGAGGAGATATCATGGAGCCTGGCTATTTGTGGAATTGGAGCAGCCACACTTTCAATTTTAGGGTCTGGATTGATGGATGGAACATTCCTGATGAGTGGGTCAGAAGGGCTGGAACTGGGTCCAGGATCCACGGTTTCTCCTGGAGATGGGTCCATGGAAAGGGGAACCAAATTTGTCGAGGTCAGCATGGTGCAAAGAGGATCACTGTGCTTTTCAAAGTGCTGGCTTTCTGAAGGACCTTTGGTATCAGGGGAAATGCAAGAAATGCATAAAGTAGTTCTGGGGGCCAATCCTATATCATTGCATCCCTCGGTGACTTCTCCAGAGGGGGAATCAGGGCAAAGTAGCTGCTGCATTTTGCATTCATGGATGTGGTGAAGAGGTCGTAGCATGGCTGGCCCCATTTGTGGAAAATCTCTTCCGCAACTTCCTGCTTCAGGGACCACTTGTGGGGCATCAGAATGGCTCTGCTTAGTTTGTCTGCTATCATGTTGGATTTCACTGAGATGTGCATGGCTGACAGAAAACATTGAGAAGAGACTGCCCATTGCCATACTCTTTGCGCCTCTTGACATAGGAAGTAGGATTTAGTTCCTCCTTGTTTGTTTATGTACCACACTACTGACATGTTGTCTGTCTGAATCACAACAGTACCTATGGGAAGAGAGTCTTGGAATGCTTGCAATGCATAAAGCACCACTCTCATCTCTAGGACATTGATATGCAAGTGGTTCTTGTGATTCTGCTAAGTGCCTTGGACAGTCTTTCCCAGATAATGCCCCCCCCCCCACCCTATCTGGGAAGCATCTGTAGTCACTGTGGCTATAGGTTGAGGAAAAATGAATGGTCAGCCCATAGTCAACTGAGCAGTGTGAAGCCACCACCATAGGTCTTTCTTGCAGGACTCCATGATAAGGATTTTGTATGAAAGAGGTAGGTGTTGCATAGACCACTGGGTGAAAAGTAGCCATATGTGTAAGCGTGCTAGAGGTACCAAAGTAACTGTAGCTGCCATGGTGCCTAGAACCTCTAAGATGGTCCTCGCCTGAACTCTTGTTTTGGATAGCACATTGTTTATCTGATATTGCAGGGACTGAATCCTTTCGGGGGTGAGTCTGGCTAACATGTCTTTTGTGTTTAATTCTGTGCCTAAGTATGTAAAAATGCTGTGAAGGCAACAAGGAGGATTTTTTAAGTTTATTGTGATGCCTAGTTTGGAACAGAGATGAATGGTTTCATCCCTTGCTTAAAGAAGTAGGTGCTTAGTGGTGGTGGTTAGGAGCCAGTCATCTAGGTATGGAAACACACGGAGTTCTGGACATCTCAAGTGAGCCAATACCACCGCCATGCATTTGGTAAACACTCTGGGGGCTGTAGTGAGGCCAAAGGGCAGGGCTTGAAATTGGCAATGACTGGCTCCCAGGCAAAAGTGCAAATGTCTGCTGGACCACCTGTCCATTTTTATGTGGTAGTACGCATCATGAAGGTCTGCCAAACACATCCAATCATCTTTCCCCAGAAAGGGAAGTATTGACTGCAGTGTTACCATCCAGAACTTTGATTTCTTGACTGACTTGTTTAGTCGGCTAAGATCCAGAATGGGCTTCCAGTCCCCTGTCTTTTGTGGAACTAAAATGAACCTTGCATAAGTTCCAGATCCGATTTGGTTTGCAGCAACATTTTGGATGACTCTTTTTTCTAGCAACTTCTGAATCTCTGAAGTTGCACAATCCCTTTAACTGGGTGGAATATCTGGCACCGATTGATTCTCCCAAGGGGAAGTGGAAAAGGGAATGTATTAACCTCTGGATATGATTGTTCGTACCCATTTGTCTTGTGTGATTTCTAGCCAGGTGTTTGGGTACAGTGATAGACAGCCCCCAACTGCCTCCAGAGGTGGACAGACGGGCCTCCTCTCAAGAGTACTGGAAGGGCTTTCCAAGGAAAGAATCCCTGTCACCCTGATTTTGTGGACCCCGTCTGCTGTGCAGTTGGTGTCTTCCATTGTTACTTCCTCCTCTGCCTCTGGGGGAAGCACCACCATGTGCATCAGGAAAAACTCTTTGGGACTTATGAAATCACATTTTTCCCCCCTTCTGACCCCTAGGCTAAGGTCCAGTGAGGGGGAGAACAGACTCCAATGGCAGAAAGAGTCTTTCCCTCCTGCTCGCACCTGGTTATGGTCTCTTTAACTTTGGGCCTGAACAATGAAGAGCCATCAAATGGGGCATTAGTGAAGGAAGACTTGAAGGGTTCAGCAAAGTTACATAAGCACATCCAGGAATGTCTCCTTAAGGAGATTCCTGTAGCTGCTGTCCTCCTCGCTCCATCGGCCGCATAGGAAATCAGTCACATGCAGGAGTTAACCATGGAGTTTAAGGTGGAAAGCTGAGAAGATAATGTTTCTGAAACCCCTGCAGCCACAGTACCTTGGAGAGTATCTCTTAGTTCTTTCAGGAGATCCCTTTGTAGTCTCGTAAAATAGGTCAGGTAATTCAGCAATCTAAGTGTAATTGCCGCTGAAGAAAAATACACTTTCCGTACCTGTCCATCATTCAAGAGTCCTTATTCTGCAGATGAACAGATGAGGAAGTTTCTGACAACTCCTTTTTTGTGGCCGCCACCATCACCATAGCATCTACTGGGAATCCTTTGGTTAGGAAGTCTTTATCGGAAGGTGCAGTGATGTATTTGTTAGACCTTCTCAGAACAGGTTCCACTGTGTCTGGAGAGCTCCGCTCCTTTCAAGAAATTACATTAGTCAATTTGTCAAAAGGTGGAGACACCCAAGAGGTGGAGGGGTGAGACCCAAAAGCCTCCAGGTATACAGACTCTTCCTCAGAAGGATTGGTGGGCTTCCAGCCATCCCTCTGCAAAAGGATCTCAAGGATGTCTGCAAAGAAGAAATCCTCAGAGGAGGACCGTGGGGACCCTTCTGACTCATCCAGGTCGGTGTATGAGGTGACAGACTCATCTGGGGGAGTCTACGTGCTTCCTCTTACACAGTCTCTTCCGTGGGACCTCCTCAGAGGGGTGCTCTAGGGAGGTTTCTGAAGAAATAATCCCACCCACGGGGGCTTCCTGGGGCTCAGGGGCTCTACACTTGGGGGGGACCAATGATGTTGAGACTGACACAGGCGCTTTAAGGGGTAGAGTACCTGAGCCGGAGAGTGGGGCCATCTGAGGTGACAGCACTCTCTCCATCAGCTCAAAAGATCCCTCACCCTGCTCCAAGGAGGTGCTCAGTTCCAAAGAGGAAGAGGACTGGCCTTGAGGCAGAGTGGGTGCCTCCAAAGCTGATGTAGGGCCGAGCTCAACTGCTCCGAGGCCCCGAGAGGTAGAATTGGGTCAGACAACTGTCAGTGGCAACTCTCCTCCCCGGACCTGGTGGGAAAACATTGGCTCCTAGACTTCTCAAAGTCTGATGGAACCGAGGAAGTTGGAGCAGATGTTGGAACCAACAATCCTGTTGGAAGTTTTGGTTCCAAAGTTTCCACTACTATCCAACCTGAGTCCACTGGCACCAAAGCCCCCGATTGGATCAGAGGGGGAATCGAAGAAGGGAATGGTGTCTTTGTCGGCTCTGGTTCCTTCTGAGTCAGAGTCGACAGAATTTTTGCCAGCGCTTGTGTACGAAGTAGTCTCCTCACCACCTGCTCCACATCATCATCAGACAAACCCCTGGAGGAACGGTAGGACAATGAAGGTGATTTCACCCTTTCTGGGAGCTGAGGTCATAAAATTGGAGCAACTGGCTCCAAAACTGGGAACCATCTCCTAACTTGAAACTATGTTGGTTCCGAAACTGCAAGTGGAGCTAAAGAGATAGACTTTTCAGAGCCAAGAGCCCTTGGTTCCGAGCTGGGTGATTTAGCCACAATTTGTTTAGGTGGCTCTGAGGCTGGATCTGAGGCAACAGGTCTTTTTCCTGATTTCTCTGATTTTGATGAGGAAGAAAGGGATCCAGAATGAGGGTTGGAGCTCTGAGATCCTTCCAAAGCCTCTGAAAAGGGAACCTTTAATAACCCTCTAACAATAAGCTTGTTCTTGCATTCAAGGAGTGCTCTGCTGTTGAAGGCATGACAAAAGACACAAGATTCTTGTAAATGGAGGGCACCCAGACAATAAACACAACTGGTGTGCCCATCAGTCAGAGACATTTTCTGGCTGCATTTATCACATTTTTTGAACCCAGACTGTTTGGGTTCCTTCTGGTCCTTAGATAGGTCTATGCTACCAGAGAGCAGAAGTAACATGAAACTATGACTGAAAACCAGCAATCACGTACTCAAGCAGCTTAATCCAAAAATATATATATGTAAATGTCTATATACTACAGCTTCACCCAGAAGCTACCAGAGGAAAGTTAAACCTTGTTAAGAGAAAAAAAAACACACAAACTATTCTACGAGTACAAGAAAAACCTTAAATATATATACTCCAAAATCTAACAACATGCAACACCAAGCAGGGGAGAATCCTCTAACTTAAACAAATTCTCCTCATGACTACAGGAGAAACACAAACGGGAAGGTGGGGAAGCAGCTCTCTAAGGTAAACGGTCTGTTAGGAGCCCTCTAACTCAAATAGGCTACCTAAGATGGGGAAGGGAAAGCTCTCTAATGAAGAACGAGCTTGGGGTGGGGGATAGGGAACTACAATGAACACGGGTAGGCCTGATGAGAAAGGGAACGGCAGCCAGGAGAAACACACAAAAAAATGACCCTAATTAACTAGTTTGTGCTAACAAACTTTTGACTATAAAAACGTATACAACTTTTAACAATTAAGCTGAAAAAGATACAAAAATTAAAGAAAACTTAGACAAGATCCAGAGAAGTCACCCGATCTGCTTGAGTGGCAAACGAGATCTGGGTAGTCTTCCCTGAGCATCATAGGATAGGGTATAGCCTTGAGCCAGTGGAAGCTCTCGGGCTCTTGAAGTAGGCTGAGTTGAAACTGATGCTCGGTTCTGAACCCAAGCAGCAAAGAATGAAGGCGAGATTGGACAACATAACATTAAATATCTACTTTGTATTTCTGTTAGTATTATTATTAATAATGCTAATAGTGAGGGTCACAGTTACATAACCAATTATTCATAAATGAATAGGAATGATAAAAAAATTATTCTCAACACTTTTACATTAAAGCAAGCTTCTGAGTAAGCAAGCATTAGCTATCCACTCTGTGTATCAGACATCCATGCAACCCTGAGTCCCAAAGAAAGGTGCAAAGGGTAGGGCACTGTCATCATCACTTGCAAAGGATGGGGTGGGGGTGTAGAGGGTAAGCCTGACACCAAAGCAGTGAATGTTTGTGCGTAAGAATTTATGTATTAAGTATACACTTGTCAGGTTAGTAGCAAGAGATGCAGTGTTTAGACAGTGTGTGTGTGTGTGTGTGTGTGTGTGTGTGTGTGTGTGTGTGTGTGTGTGTGTGTGTGTGTGTGTGTGTGTGGTGTATGAACAAGTAGTTTTTTTTCAATGCATGTGTGTCTGCATGAACAGAATTAAGTACTGTGCTAGCATTACGTCATAGCATCTTGGACAAGTGTGAGCTGTGCATGGTAGAGCAGTCAGTTCAACATTGTTGCCCCTGACCATGATAACAATTTTCTGCCAGGATTTCCATACCCTTGGCTAGAAGAAGTCGGGGTGTAACCTGAATGTGAACTATGTCTGTTGGATGAGTTCTCATCAGGCCAACGTCTAAGGACCATGGCCACATGCCCTATCATGTCTGGGTGTGGACACCACAATCACTAATGAAGCAATGGAAGTATTGCCATTACTGGGGTAGGACCTTGCATGGTCATGTTAGCTAAAAACAATGTAGCTGCTTTCTGGCCATGTGGATGGTGACCCTGCTTCAGCAGATATTCTATTACAGACACTTCCCAATCCAGTGTGTCATTTACCCTGTCCAAGGAGCCACCCACACAGTTCAGGTAGTCGCACATGTCAGAATGCACAAAGTTTAGTACTCACACTATCTATTCTGAGGTCCTGGTGGAATGTGCCTGTACCTCCATGATAGCCATAGACATATGCTATTTAGTACCTACTGGCACTTCATCATCAGGAGGAGAGTGGACAGCAGGCCTTCTATGAGTACCTCTACCAATTCTATTTTGCAGTACTTAGCCCTGGTGAATCTGCATCTGGAGTAACCAAACTACACCAATCAACTTTGTCACCTTTAACCTGTCCTATGTCTGAAGGCTGTGACACAGGCATGCATATTGATAACGACTGTGTCTGAAATATGGCAGGTGTTGTGTGAGCCACAACACTGGTGTCAGACTGCCCCTCTGCTGCACTCCTTGGACAGTTCTGAGTGAAGAAATTCCACCTGTTAGCTACCTATCTCTGTGGCACAATTTGTAAGTGCAGAGAGATTAGAGAAAGAGGTTACATAATGCATGGTTCTAATCCACATGAACAGATATTTGTTTCAGACTGGATATAGAATAAATATTGACATCCAATGTTGTATATGGACTAAACAGTCTATAAAGTCTGTGATAAATGCTAAAATTCTTACTTGCACTCCATGTGAATTATGTTACGATGTTTTATTGTAAACTCACCTCTTCTCTTTATTAATGACAACAGGTGCTGTGGATTTTGGAACATATGGCAATTTACAAAGTGTGATAACACAAAAGCAGTACATGAGTAATGTGCACATATGTGTTATATGTGCTGGAGAACTTATCCATATCTCACAATTATTCATCATGACAGTAATATATTTTATTGTAAACTTCTGTGTTGTGAAGAATTGTTTATATTTTAACAAGAATGATCTCATGGCATTCTCTGTGTGTCCTCTTTGTGAACAATTGCCATTATATGAAATTCTGATGATGTGCGTCCAAATTACTGCTTGTGATGCAGCAAGCAGATGTGAAAAGATTTAACTGAAAGTGTCATGTTAATGCTGTAAGTGCTGTAAGGAATACAATTCCTTACTACATATATTCTTTCATTGTATTAGTTTGAAATAGAATGTATTTGTATAAATGTTTTTATTTTTCATTTTGTTGCCTTTTGCATTTGCAAACTACTTGGTAGCATGCAGACACAGTTAACACCCAAAGGAAAAAAGTGAAAATTTAATTTAGGATGTCTTCTGTAGTGCAAATGAACCTGGCACCAGTATATGGCCATCAGCAATCTGGACAGTACTGACTGAAGAAAATGCACCTGGCAGATACATATCTCTGTGCCACAAAGTGTAAATGAAGTGAGCTTAGAGAAAAAGGGTAAGTGCTGCAGGGTTTGAGTCCAGTTTACAGATAATTTTACTGGGGTGAGGCCAGGATAACTATTGACACTCATTTAATATTCGAATGTGTTGTTGTTGTTGTTGTAATAACGTGATATGCATGAGGTGAAATATGAAACGCTCGACATGGTGATAAAAAAGCATTAGCATGACATGTGGAAAACTGTATTAGATATAATGAATTACCTGAAAATATTTCCCAAGTAGTAAACCCAACAGACACACTAATCTCATTAGAAATGATGTCACTATTAATTTATCTGCTGTGTCAAATCTGATGCAATGTCAGCTGCTGTCTGTCCTCTTTGCCATTAGTTGGCAATACCTATAGTCCTAATAATGTGTCACAGAAATGGACGTTCTGATGTGGCAAGGAGACATGAAAAGGATGAATGCATTATTGTAATATGCTGCATGCTCTGGCCATTGCTCGACATACCCTTTCACTGTTTTATATTTCTTTTCAATTATTTTCAGATTTATTTGTTTAATTATTTATTGATAGTTTTTATATTTTCATTTTGCATTTACACCTTTTGCATATTGCCTTTTGCATTTGCATGTCATACCGTTCACTATTGAAAGAATAATTAGTATTTTCCACTTCTATTTCCACAAGTAGAATTACTTGTAAAATCTATCAGTTTGTATTTTAAAACCTGCTGGGCCCATAGTCTTGAAGTTTAATTCACAGTTGTGTCAGGACTGTGTACTACTGCTAGATTTGAGCCTTAGTCATTTATTACTGATACCGGTAAATTTCTTCATAGTTTGGTGCTTTAAACTGTAGTAGAAGTTTAATAGTGAGGGAATTGTTTCTGCTCCAATTTGTGCTTCAGTGCTTTTATCTTCTGTTTTATCATTTACTTGCTTAGAGGTGCATTCTATGTCTGACCCATCCCCAACTAACACATTAAAGTTTCTAGAAGAGCTCCAATACTGGCATTATTTGACTGTATGCCTCTCTAATTTGATTACTATTTCTAGCAGAAAGCTACCCCCCAAAGTCTTTTACTCAAGACTTGGGGATGTGTAGAACTGTGAGTAACCAGCTTTTCTTCAAAAAGGAAAGAGACTTATTTAAATTCTGCTTAAATATTTAAGTTGCACTTATAGTGACCTGTGTGATGACACTTCTTAGTACTTTGCTGCTTTTATCCATGTTTTAGCCAAAATGTTGGCTTTTTGCATTTTTAGTTTGTTCCGGGACATCAGTCTTATATTTTAATTTGTAGTTTTGGGAAAATTATGTTTCTACATTATTCTGCACTTCTATTTCTACAAGCAGAATTACTTGTAAAAGCTATCAGTTTGTATCTTAAACCCTGCTGGGCCCATAGTCTCCTAGTTTATTTCACAGTTGTGGCAGGACTTTGTACCAATAGCAGTTTTGAGCTATAGTCATTTATTAATACATTTTCCTTAAACAGTGTTACTAAAACAATGAGTAACAAGGTCACACAGAAAAAAATCAGTAAAAACTAAAAGAAAAACCCAGCCAAGCTAGATTTTCCACTGTATGATTCCTTAAAACCTTTTGTATTAGAGGTAACATGGGGTATATGCAAATGACCCCTTAAGGACATCAATAATTTTAGCTATATGGCAGTTCTGAATACCCACAACTTTTTTTTTCCTTTTTAAGTCTATTATGGACAAATTCAGGCCAATAAAGCCTGAATACAAGATCTTTTACTTATTCTTTGGTTCAGGAAAGAAGACTGGAAGATTATTATTAAAGTAAACTCTATGACCACTTTAGGCATAAATGTAGGGTTAGTTCTCAGAGAAATCCTGCCCTTGTGAAAAATGAGGTAGGATTGACTCAGTATAGGAACATGCAACTGAGATACTATCCTAGCAGATGTCAGAGTGATGAGTATAACAAGCTTCTATGTTAGGAATCTCAAATCAGCCTGATAAGCTGGCTCAAATGGAGACGAGTATGTTTTCCAAGCGCAAAATTTAGATCTTAGGTAGGTGCTGCTTTTTTTTAAGATGGGTGAATCTGCAATACCCCTTTCAAAAAATGTTAACTAAACTTTGACCACAAATGAGGATCAAATGAAAGACAAAGAGAAATGGACAACAAATTAACTTTGCTAGGGAACACGAAAGGTTATTGGACAGTAACTTGCACAACTAATCAAGAATTAGAGGCAACCAGGCCTGAAGAGGGTCCTGGTTCTTGAACTGGCACCAACTAGAAAAATGTTTCCACTTGCAGATAAATGATTTCATAGTAGCAATTTTTCCCACCTTTAGTCCCTGCTGCATGTCATCTGAAAAAAATTGGCCTAAAAGGTATCAAAATTCTATGATCCACACAGATAGTTGAGTTTTCCGGTTGGGTGTTATCAAAAACCCTGCCTTGTGTGAGTAATTCCAGTCTGTGGAGAAGTCTATAATTGTTACCCTTGGCCAAGTCAAAGAGAAGGGAGAGCCACTATTACCTGAGCCAAAAGGAAGTCCCCACCATAATTCTGGGGAGTCCTTTGGAATCTTCAGAAGAATTCTGGAGATCAGTAAAAAGGATGGAAAAGCATACATTAACATTTCTGCTGAGGGGGCTGGAAAAACATCTTTTGTCTAAGCCTGCTTGCAAGGAGTCCTAGAGTAGAATTTCATTAGTTGTATGTGCTGAAGGTGGCAAACATCTACTTCAGATGTCCACCATGGTTGGCTCAATTCTTGGAAGACCCCACAATAAAGTTTTCATTTGCGGGGGTCTATCCTAGTCCTGCTGAGCCTGACTGCAGCAAAGCTATGCTTTGATGGCTTGTATGAAGCCTGAAGATTCAAACTGAGCTATCTCCCAGACTGTCATAAACAGTTTGCAAAGACAGTAAGATCTGGAACCCCTTAGTTTGTTTATGTACCACATCTCTGTTGTGCTGTTGTCTGTGTAAACTTACAGATGTCATAGGGACCAGGCATGATTTAAGGCTTTCAAAGCATTGATAACTGCCAACATCTTTCTGACATGTATCTGCTTGTGTTTTTTTTTTTACAGGGATCTGCAGAGCTTGCACTTTTGCACCTTTTGAAACCATTCCCCATGCTAGGTCTGAAGTATCCTTAGTAACTGACCAAAGTAAGTTAAGAAGGGATAATGGAAGATCTGGTTTGCAAGATATGTGTTCTACTCACCATCTGATCTCCTACTTTACAAATTCCGGAACTTGGGTCTGAAAGACAAAGGGTGTAGATGCTGAATCCAGACAGATCTGAGATACCACTGGATTTTTGTCATGCGGAGCCTGGCCAGGGAAGCATGAGCATCATTAATGGCATGTACCTCAAAATCCTGAGAAATTACCTTGCATATGTCTCACTTTGGTTAGAAATACTCAGGATGAACTGTTGAAAGATGTGTACTTTGTCTGGTGGAAGACAGGGTCCAAAAAACATGCCGGGAATACTATTCTGAGAGAAGGGATGAGAGATGACTTCTGAAAGTTGATTGGAAAATGTAGAAGATTCCAAACAGCTGTTAAAGACTCTTAACAACTGGAAAAAGAGTCTGCAAAGATAAGACTGTCCAAATATAAAAAAATGTGAATGCCTTGAAGTCTGCAGTAAGCCATGATTTAGGCCAAGTACTTTGTGAACACCCTTGGTGCAGTGGAAAGTCCAAACAATAATACAGAGAACTGATAATGTGAGTCAGATACAGTAAATCTTAAGAAATTTCTAAAATGCTCACCAATGGGAATATGGTGATAGGTGTTCTTTAGCTCTAGCTTTATCATGAAAGCTAGAGGAGGGATCAAAGTTACAAGAGAGCACAGGGAGAATATTTTTAACTTCAGAATCTTGACAATAATTTTTAGAACAGAAAGATCCAGTACAGTTACAAGATAGCACAGGGAGAATATTTTTAACTTCAGAATCTTGACAATAATTTTTAGAAAAGAAAGATCCAGTACAGGCATCCATGATCCTTCCGTTTTTGGAAGCAGAAACATTCATGAATAAAAGCCTTTGCCTGACTGACAGGAACTGGTTTGATGACTTCCTATTCCAGTATGTAGTGGGAGGAAGTAGAGAGGTCTGATTCCCTGTATAATAACAACTTATGTTGAGATGGAAGCAATTCCCATTGACAAGTATATCCGACAACATTCAGAACCCATCTGTGTATAAAAATCTGATGCCACAAGGGAAGATGAATTCTCAGATAGATGGAAAGGTTGCCAGGTTGAGGGGGACAGGACTGGCAGATAGTCATACTGACTGGGAAGACTGTTGTTGACCTTTCTGAAGATCTTCCTTTTTTTTAAAGTTTCCTTTCCATTATTTTGTAAATTCTTGCTTGAGAGGAACTTGTTTGATGACTTCCTGTTCCAGTATATAGTGTAAAATGGGAGGAAGTAGACTGGTCTGATACCCTTTACAAGAATAACTCATCTTGAGAAGGATTGCCAAGTATAACCTACAGTATTCTGAACCCAGCTGTGTATAACAATCTGATGTCACAAAGGAAGATGAACTCTCAGATAGATGGAAAGGTTGCTGGGGTGAGTGGGTGCAGAACTGGCAGACAGTCATACTGACTGGGAAGACTGTCTTTGACCTTTCTGAGGTATTTCCTTTGTTTTTAAAGCCTCCTTTACATTACTGTGTTAACTCCCTGCTTGACAGTCTGTAGCTGCTTAAACTGCTTACTGAAACAGGGAGATGAGGTGGGGAGGACATGACTATTTGCTCTAAAATGTAGGTTTGAAAAATATGAGTCACTCCTTAAATCAGTTTTCTCCTTTCATCACACTTCTTTAGAAATTCAGCTGCAGAACAGCCAAAGAGAACCTCCTTATCTATGAGATACTTAAAGATTTCAGACACAACAACTTCATGAAAATTTTAAAAATGAAGTCAAGCAAATCTCAAAATTGATCTGGAAGCAACAGCTATGGAGGAAGAATTAGCAGCATCACAAGCATACTACAAAGTATGATTGGTTAAGAGAAACATCTGACATCTTTACCTCAAAAGAAGCAAGGTTAACCATTAACTTCTACATATTCTCAAAAGATACAAATAACATTAACACAAGATCTTGACAGTGTAAAATCCTGAAAGTTAAAGTACTAAAAGAATACATTTCTTCTTTAACTTATCCACTGCTTTCCCATCCTGTTTAGCAGAAGCAGTACTGAAAAAAAAAAACATAAGAAAAAAGGTAGTCATGAGTCAGAGGTACTATGAATAATCTGTCAGGCTTCCTTGGAGCAGGAGGATGACTAACTTGTAAGTTAGAAACAGTGAGAAAACATTCTATAAAGCAAACAACACAACAAGGACAGCTACAGCTTTAGGCATATGCAAATGTAACAAATAATACATTTCTGTACTATAGGAATTTCATTCTGCTCCCAGTGAAAAGTCTATTTCAGAAAAAGATAAGCCTTCAGAAGAAAAATCAGAAGGCATGCTTTCCTTAGAATCAGAATTCTCAGATCAGGAAGAATTTCCTGATGCATACCTCCCCCCAAATTTACTCTTCCGACAGGAAATTCATGTGAGAAAGTGTAGGAACATTTTTTTTTTCTTGCCCGAAGAACCAGAAGGGAAGGAAAATGCACTAAAGAGTTTCTTAGCAAATCCCAGTAAATCATCCCAGCCCACAGAAATGGAAAGAGGAGAGTAGAAGTTTTCTATGTCCACTTTACTCCAGAATCTCCCTGGGAAAAGATCAACTCTCAGTAAGCATACTGGTCACAAATTTATGTTCTTTATCCCAACTAGGTAAAGAAACATGCCCTACCCCTTCCCATTAGACTGACAAGGGTGATTCTCCTTTGACCACCTAGGGCAGTTTTAAAGATGCAAAGTATATGGCTATCCCCTCTCTTTGGTGTCTGAAATAGCTACCCAGGTGGACTGAGGAAAATTATGAGTGGTCTGAGAATCAGAAAGTGACCACAGCAGAGTTATCCACCATTGGCTAAGGCAAAACAGGAGCTGCCTGACACCTCAACAACACTCCTTGACAATTTTCTTCTTCTTCTTCCTGGCATGGGAAGGTAAACTCATGGAAAATGGGGGTTCCTCCCTTTATAAGCTGGGAGTGAGACCTCAAAGACAAGTGCCACTGAGGTAAGTAAAACACTGACCGCCCCCACAAGTGCAGTATTCCGCTTCAAAACACAACTACACAAAACCTGACTAAAGCACTGGTTTAAAATAAAATATTTTTCACACAAAAAGTTCACATACGTATTTACATGAAACACTCCCTTAGGAATGCAATGGCAGGCCATAAACAAACTGTCTCCAAGATAAACATCATATTTAAGACAAAAACATGTGAGTTTTCCTCAGAAAGATAAATAAATTGGAAGGTTTTTCCCATCAAGGGACTTATCTGCCCAGCCCTGAAGGATCGCTAACTGACTGACTGTTCTATGAGGTCCACCAAAGAAGCACTCTATGATGACAAAAATGCTCTGAAGAAAATTGCACTCTAACTGTTTTTTTATTTGCACTCTCCTTGCACTACTAACAGCTGGAATGCATAGAATGCACCCTTAAGCTTTGAAAGTTGGTTAGTCATGATGGGTAGGACCCATATAGCTTAGGTTACTGCAACAGTGATCTATATACTGAACCTCTTAGCAGTCTGCAAGCATCCTCATCTAAACAGTGGGGTGCTTTCTCACTCCTGAGTCCTTAAAGAAAAAATAAAAGCAGCATAAACTCCACCATAATGCATTTTGCAAATGGTGACATACATCTCTCATGTGTATGCAATGCATTAGGAAACTGTTCCTTGCCAAGGAGAACTGCAAAAGAAACAATTTAAGAAAGAAGTCTGTAGATACAGTGCTATTATTAAAAAAAAAAAAAAAATATATATATATATATATATATATATATATATATATATATATATATATATATTTAGTGTTTTAAATAATGGCAATGAATAACAGTAGTAATCCACTCCTTTATGTAGATAATGTTATTTTAGCCCATGACTGGATTATTTGTTTGATGATTCTCATTATGGAACCAAGCTAGCTAGCTACTAATAAACCCAGTTGCATAGTAGAAACAAAATGGTTGTATTTCAGGACATTGAGACTGCTTATAATGTATGATTTTAGCACTGAGCTTGTGCAGGATACCTGGAAAATCAAAACCACTGTGGAACACTTTTAAATGTAAAAAAACCCAGTAAAATTAAGATGCTAGACAAGAAAACAAGCACACACATTTATATATACCTCACAAAAAACAGTAGCAACAGAAACCAAATCACATAACTTCCTTGTGGCAGAATACACTGTCAGATTTCATGCAAAAACACACTGATGAAATCTTTAAAGCTAGTTACTGGCAATAGTTCACACTGCATTAAATGTATACATTTAGTAACTCTTTAAATAAGTGAATATCCACAAAGCTCATGCATGCAGTATCTTCACTGTTAGATGGGGTACTAATGTACATGTGTCAAAATAGATTCCTTCTATTAGAATTATTTCAGACATTGCTTCTGAAAAAGCTAGGACAGAAAATATAATTGTGTTCTGTGGAATTATTTCTGACATCATACAACTGCTTATTTCATGCTGAGTTAGGAAGCTTAGACATGCTTTGTAACATCTGCAGTGTGAACAAAAGAAATTCTCTTAAAAGTGTAGTTAGAAAAATTGCAGGGACAGTTAATGGGTTGCTATACTGCTTTGATGTTGCTTTGATATATCTTGTGTGAAAAGAGGATTGCTAATCATAATGAAATGTAATGGCTGTTGGAATTTAAAAAGTATTGGTCATGAAATGAGAAACATTCCAGGACAGTAGCTGTAATTTAGATGATAGCTGCAAGATGTAATAGTCAGACGAGGAACTCCTTTCATGCTTTGTATATGTATACAAGGTAGCTTTTAGTCTGCAATAATAGCTTCACTTTTGTAACTCTCAAGATGTCACCATTCTATTCAGAATAAAACCTATTTGCCAAAACATGACATGTCTTCAAGGATTTTATGTTGGACAAACTACAGTCAGATATCATCATATTTGGGGAAGCCATATTTGGAAATAAAATAATCTAGTATACCATCTCATCTGGCTGCATCTTTACGAGACAGCATGGCCAGATGGAGATGGGGAGTTGTGACAATAATAGGGTAAACTGGGGTCCGTATAAAGTGATTAATTACCAGCCAGTGAATAGATCCTTTAAGATTGTACCTCTAAGTTCAAAGGGTGGATGAAACTGTTGGAAAAAGAGTGATAGCAGCAGTTGACCTTAACTTACAATAGTGTGTGTCTCACAGGAACAAGAGACTGGAGCACAGGTACTGCTTCAATGTTAGTCATATTTTCAAAATGCACAGTCAATAACAACTTTTCCTTTTCCAATTGCATACCAGCAATGAATCATGTTGAAGAAGTTAACTCAGAAAGTTTTTAAAGGGCGATTCACTTGAATTTGAAACCAATACATCAATGTTTTTTTTAGGCTTAGATGGCATTTGTGACCCTGTACAGTTCAGTGATTAATCTCTGCTAAGTGCATGGCAGTAATTTCAAACAGAACAAATACATAGATGGTCTGGCTAAATTGCTAAAATATGATTTTTAGAAGTATTTTTTTTTTGAAAATGTTTCTATTAATTTTGATAAAACATAATCACTACAAAATTTGTAATCAGAAATGTACACACATTTAAAAGTAAGGGGAAAAAAACAACTTAATCTTATAAACACAAACAAACAAAAAAAATAACTATTTCTAGATGAGTTACTTCGGTTGCTAAACTTATAAAATCTTTAAATGAGGGAGTAAATTAATTTTTCCAGTTTTGTGTGATCACTTTTCAGGACATGGTCAATACAGTCTGCAATACGTTATATTTTGTTCTTTTAACACAAGTGGGAATAGGGGTATTAAAAAGAATGAATGATTTAGACAAAATAAATGCATCTCCAAAAAATGCCTGTAAAAAAGAATTAATATTATTCCGAAAAGGTATCAAGACAGTACAATCAAAGAACGTGTTGCCAGTCTGCTTTAAGTTCTTTCCTGCATCTCCAACAAAGTTGCTTTTTATTATAAATCAATTCAATTTTATGAGGAATTCTATGTCATTGTAAATATGACTATAATCCACAGGCTTGTTCTCTTAAATGAAAGAAAGCTGTATTAAATGTTGAACTTCAAAAATGTAACTGCAGTGCACTCTGCTGGAAGAAAGCTGATAAGTCAAAAATTGTATGACTGTTTGATCTCAAACTCAGAGACATGATGTCTGGACTTAAGGAATTCCGTCTATCGTTTTGAGACCAGAGTTAATTGCTAGATTTTGCATGTGTAGTGTCTTTTGTTGCTGTGGGTTCCCGGCAGCTGCAGGGTCAAAGATATATTAAACGCAGAGTTTCTGTTAGCCTGGGAACCAGAGAAAAATGATGTAATCTAAAATGAGTCAGCAGTGATGTATTACCAATTTAAGGGATCTCAGAGAGAAAGAGATAGCATTTTTGATTTTGTCCGAAGAACATCCACTCACCAGTACTCTGCCTTTGCTCTATATGTAAGTTTGTTTAGAAATGTGATTGCTCTTAGAGTTAGATAGGAATTTAGTCAGATTTAGTCTAGCTGATTTCTATATTTATGTCAGACTATTCTACAGTATTATTTTAAGCATTTTCCTGTGATTTCTGAACTCTTGACTAGCACTGTGTTGAATTGAGAAAGGCTGTCTTGTGTTTTTATTATTAAATATTTTAAACTTTTCAACTGTGGCATTTTTGTGTATAGATAATTTAAGCTCTAGAGTACTTGCATGTATTTGGTGATACTGTACAAAGTCACTCCAATAAGCCTTGCTTTTCCTCCAATTATTATTTGGATAATAATATTGCACAGTATAAACTGGACACCCTTTGCTAAAGGCCTTTTTAGTAGCTGATAAGAGTAGTCGGTGGCAATAATTACTACCTTATAGCCTGGCACAGGAGGGGGCATAGCTGAAGAACCTGTGCCAGCCTTCACCAGAAGTGTCTATGTGTTTGTATATAAACCAAATCTCAAAGTGTGTGTATGTGCGTGCGTGTGTGTGTGTGTGCGTGTGTGCGTGTGTGTGTGTGTGTGTGTGTGTGTGTGTGTGTGTGTGTGTGTGTGTGTGTGTGTGTGTGTGTGTGTGTGTGTGTGTGAGCTATCTGGGCAGGGACATGAAGCACTGGTTGGACAGAGAGTGCGCTAGTGGTTTTGGCTTGACTACTCAGCTGAGATCTGTGCCCTATAGCTGTGCCAGTGGGGAATCTTATTGAGGATCTGGAGAGAAAGGGAGAGACCAGCCTCAGACTGACTGTGATCTCTGTGTGATCTTAACGGAAATTGTACTTTACTGTGTGTATATTTGTTATCCTTCCCAATGTGGATGCCCCTCACTGGTGTTACTGGTGAGGATTGAGGATCCTTGATTACTGGGCCAGTGCACGGGTGTCACGGGTGACAGTGGCTGGATATCCACACCACATATTAATTGGTAGGTAATTGGTATGTAGTGGTGTGGATAGTGAATTCCTGTAGTTTATGTACAGTGATCACTGAAGGTGTTTTTGTACCCTAAATCAGCCACGCAGTGAACATTCAGAGTTCAGACTACAATTGTTTTATTTCTTTTGTTAGCTTAGTCAGTCAGGGACAGCAGGCAAGCAAGTCTACAGAGGAGTACAGCCAGCTGACAAGGAGCCAGTTGGCTGAGATGTGCCAGGCTAAAGGAATGGTGCATGGAAACCTGACTAAGGCAGACATGATTGCAGCTTTGGTCACAGCTGCATCAGAAAACAGCAATCAGGAGAATGATCAGACTGGCCGTGGAGATGTACAACACTCAAGAGAGTGGACAGCTCAACCTTTCTGCAGAGAACTTAAAATGCATCTGGAGCAAAAGAGACTTGAGTTGGAGGCCAGGCATTTGGAAACAGATGCAGCAGAGAGGCTGAGATGTCTACAAGCAGAGGAGAATGAGAAACTGCTACGCCTGGAAGTTGAGAAGAAGGAGAGGCAGCATGAAAATGAGATGACTCTTCACCAGAGTCATGGAGGTAATGGGGAAGGGAATAACTAGACCCCAGAAGCACAAAAGGTCAGTAAATTTATTCCACAGATTACAGAGGGAGATCATTTTGATAGGTTCATTCATATGTTTGAGAGGGTATGTAAACAGTATGATGTTGACCAAAGGTTCTGGGTATGGTTCCTGACCCCCTTACTCCATGGTAAAGCTGTAACTGTGTTGCCTAAATTATCTGATCAGAATCTTTTTGATTATACTGCTGTTAAGAATTGTTTGCTAGAATTTTTTAAGCTAAAACCTGAAACTTACAAGAAAAAGTTTTGTGTGCATAGACGCAAGACGATGAAAGTGTGTGTGAATATGTTGCTGAACTGAGCACTTATTTTGGCCTCTATAGGTGGGTGAGTGGATGTCAGGTCACCACATTTAAAGGGCTGGCAGACCTTTTGGTGAGGGAATAGGCCCTTAGCACTTTGCCTAAGGACATAAGGATCTGGTTAGCTGATAGACAATGTTGTACTTCAGAGGAGTTGAGGAAGAAGGCAGACCTATATCCAGCAAGCAGGGCATCCCTGCACAGGAAACAGTCACCCAGTACTGCTCATAGGTCTAAAGGAACCCAAGGTGGGAAGCCCAGACTGCCCCAACAGAATCTGCCAGTAGCAGGGGAAGCCACTAGTCCAGGTACATGTCCAGGACGGGTTAAATGTTTTGAATGCAACCAGTTAGGTCATGTGGTATACAGATGTCCATGGAGGCAAGGTGGGGAACAAAAGTTGAGGGAGCCAGTAAGTGGGGAAGACAAAATGCCAATAGTAGGTTGTCTCGAAACAACTGGGGTACCAAACTACATTCTGCAGATATCCTGATAGGGAAAGATTTGCATGAGGCAGTACCATGTGCTTATGCTGTTACACGCAGTCAGGCTTGGAGACAAGCATGTGGGTCTGGTAACCTGGTGGAGACCCAGTCAGACTGCATACCTGCAGCCAGGACTGGTGAGGTGGTTACTTCACGGAGGGAGCTACTCTGTAGCAGTGAGACTGAAGGTGAGCCACAGCTGCTTGTGGGTACTGATGTTCCCTTGGACAGAGTGACTGCAAAGGTAGAGGTGAGTAGTAGTACCCAGGCTGACAGTGAGGCACCTCTGTCAGAGGATACCAGATTTCCTGTGGAAGGGGAACTGGGAAGGGTTATTAGAAGAGAGTTAACACAGGCTCAGCTCTCTGACCCTACGATGCAAGGCCTGAGGCAGGCAGCTAGTGAGGCACCCAATTCTCAAGAGAAGGGGGAATCTGTATAATGGGACAAAGGGTTACTGTATAGAGAGTAGACCCCCAAGGGATGGCTAGAAGATGAGAGAATACAGCAGTTGGTAGTGCCTAGAGCCTACCATCTGGTGCTTCTAGTCATAGCTCATGATATTCCTTTTGCAAGTCATATGGACATAAAACGTACAAAGAGACATATTATACAGAACTTCTACTGGCCTGGAATTTCCAGTAACAGGGTACTGCAAAACCTGTGAGCAGTGCCAAAAGGTAGACAAGGCAGGAGACAAGGTAAGAGGTCCTTTGATGCTTCTGCCTGTGACAGAGGAGTCATTTCAGACGGTAGCTATGGATATTGTGGGGCCTCTGAGTACCCCAAGTTCCACAGGGAAAAAGTATATCCTAATGGTAGCAGATTATGCTACAAGATACCATGAGGCAGTGGCTTTGTCCTCCATTGAAGCAGAAAGGGTGGCAAATGCTTTGTTAGAGATTTTCAGCAGGGTAGGTTTTCCAAAAGAAATACTGACTGCCAGAGGTGCCAATTTCATGTCAGACCTGCTGGCTTGTCTGTGGAAGTACTGTGGGGTGAAGCACCTAAAGACCACCCCCTACCATCCCCAGAATAACGGTCTTGTTGAGAGGTTAAACTCTACACTCCAGTCCATGCTACGGGCATTTGCAGACCAGTTTAAAAGGGAGTGGGACAAATATTTGCCCCATCTGTTCTTTGCTTACAGAGAGGTTCCCCAGGATTCCACAGGTTTTTTTACCCTTTGATTTAATTTGTAATGAGTGGGATGGTGAATGTGAATCTCACAAGGAGTCTGTTGTGGCATATGTCCTAAACCTAAGTACAAGGCTCAGGGAACTCATGAGCTTAGCCCAGGAGAACCTGACAGAAGCCCAACAGCAGAAAAAGGTCTGGTATGACAGGAATGCTCGAGCTAGAGAGTATGCTGTAGGGTAGCAGGTAATGGTTCTCATTCCTGTCAGATACAACAAGCTAATAAATCGAAAAAGCATACACAGATTTGGAGTATCAAACAGCTTTAATCCTGGTACCTCGGCATTTCGCCTTCAATCAACATATCAAATTGTAAAGCTTAAATATACTAAACAGTTAAACAATTGTGTTTCAAAATTTGTCTGTACATCCCACTTTTAAAGTGACCAGTGCACATTATACATAAAGAAATCCCTTAGTCGTGAAAAACTACTACATTTCCCATAGAATTTCAGCAGCAGCAAAATTGCAACAAAAAAATACCATGAATTATACAGCAATAACATCAAAGAAATTTAACCAAATTTACATAAAAAATACAACACCACCCTCTCATAATGTGTGTATGTACTCATAAGAATTACATACACACACATTTTTATGGACATATTATCAATAAAATTTCTTCAAAAATTTAACAACACCTCCTGATTTAGTCCATGTGAGACCAAGGTTCCAAAATTAAAAATGAAGGTAGTCTCCAGCTGATTTAACCTATTAGCAAATAATGTACCACTACCACACTTGCCAGATGGTTGGGCTAATACACTAAAAAACAGGGAATCAAAATTTCCCAAATGGGCTTCAATAAAATGTTCTGCCACTGGACTGAAGCCTATATTAACCCTTCTAATATTTCCCAAGTGTTCCAAAATTCTAATCTTAACTTTTATTTTGGTCTGACCTATATACCATCTAACTTCATCACACCCACAACCCAGACTATATATAACATCACAAGATTGACAATTAAACCTTGCTTGATAGAGAAATCTGTGCCCATTGATCAAAGTATTAGATACATTTCTGATTCTATGGCACACACTGCATCTCCCACAAGGAAAAGACCCTAATGAACTATTGTGGGTCTGACTGAAAATTGGGTAGTTCAACAATTCCTTTAGGTTTAATAATCTACCAAAAGAAAAAAAGTCACATGTTGTGGAAATAAAGTGCTGAGTTTATCATCAGCGGTTATCATTGGCCATAACATTGTAACCACCTGTCTAAGTGTGTCTGAAACAGAACTAAACCTAGTAACATTCTGTCCCCTCCTGTCTTGAAGTAAATTGAATTCTACGTCCAAACTTACTATTCTCATGCAACTGTTCCATACTTATCACATTATTCAACAGTTTATTCTTTGTTTCATTAAGACTAGATCTAGAATAACCACTGGCCAATAAGCTCTCATCTACTTCAGCCAGACATTTCTCTTTAGAAGCCATCTCTGAAGTATTCATCCATATTCTTCTAAATTCACCATAAGGCAATGACTTAATGAGATGTTCAGGATGCAAGCTGGAAGCATGCAAACAATTATTCACAGCAGTACTCTTCCTAAATGGAACATATTGAATTACTCCCATCTCATTCACTAAAAGCTGGACATCCAGAAAACTAATGGTACTGACGTCTGTGTGACAACAAAACTGTAAACCATGACTGTTACAATTCAAATCCCCCCACAAATATCTCAAACTCAGATAGAGATCCCTTACATATGAAAATCAAATCGTTATGTATCGTCTATATAACATCACCTTCTCCTTGTAATAAATACGGCTGTACACAAACCGTTTTTCAAACTTCCCCATGTACAAAACAGCATAAGAGGGAGTAAAAGAAGCTCCCATAGCAGTGCCCCTTATCTGTAAATAATATGCCTTGTTGAAACTAAAATAGTTGTGTGTTAGACAAAATTCAAGTAACTCCAAAATGTAGGCACTGCGAGGTCCTACACCCAGTATTGATGCCATAGCTTCAAGACCCTTACCTGTTGTAATATTCGTGTACAAAGAAGAAATGTCCAAAGTGGCAGTAAATTAATTTTTCCAGTTTAGTGTGATCACTTTTCTGGACATGGTCAATACAGTCTGCAATATGTTATATTTTGTTCTTTTAACACAAGTGGGAATAGAGGTTTTAAAAAGAATGAACGATTTAGATAAAATAAATGTATCTCCAAAAAAATGCCTGTAAAAAATAATTAATATTATTCCAAATAGGTATCAAGACAGAATAATCAAAGTACATGTGTTGCCAATCTGCTTTAAGTTCTTTCCTGCATCTCCAACAAAGTTGTTTTTTCTTATACATCAATTCAGTTTTATGAGGGGAGAAGACCCTATGTAAAAACTTTCATGTAAACAAATGCCATCTGAGAGATGAAGTATGTTTAGATGATAACAGAAATAATTTTTGTCTTCTTCACTTGGTGGTCTATTATTGAGTTGGGTAAAATAATTCCAATATGTATCATTACATGTTTTAGTTTCCCTCTTTACCACTTTATACAATTTGGACAAGAGACCGTGTCCCAAGGAATTTTGTTGCAAAAAAATGATATATTCAATCAATTTTGGGACACAATCCCTTAATACTGGTTGCATTGACTTACTTTCCCCTTCTATATATATAGTCTACAACATTGTATCTCTAGGCAGATTTAAAAATATTTTTAACAGTCATGTTCTATAGATCAAACTTTGCTAGGCAATCAGGAGTAAAAATTAAAAGTGCATTGTTTTTTTCCCATTAAATGGCACATTATAACTGACAGCATGAAAGATTAATGCTCTAACGTGTTATTTGTTTCTTTATTTCAGAATGCAAGGTTTGATTCCTTCCACTTCTGTTTACCTACTGTGTGTTGTTTTAAACTTTCAGTAAGAGGAGAATGGCCAATACTGATTTTTCAATTTTACTGTTAACACTGAAACTGCATGCAATTTCATATATAAGTTTCTCAAGGATGAAAAGTAATACTATTATATCTCTGAGACATTGCTTACAGCATAAAGGTAACATTTTCAATTATGTGATTTATGAGCATAGGAAATAACCAGAATGGTTTAATTCATTTGCATGTTTACACAACATCTTGAAGTTAATTGATGTACTTCAATGATAAACTGAATGATTTTCTTTAAGGGACACTGGCAGAGTTGTACTTGGCTACTTAGATATATACAGTCACAGAACTACTTATATGTCTGAACAGTTAAGGATGATTACTTTCTTAGAGTGATGATTTAAAGTTTACAGCTAGATACAGGTATTTTTGGATTATTTTATATGGAATTTCTCAATGTATTTCATGAAAAAATTGATATGTGTAATCATGCGATGATGTGCACAAGTTTATGCATTTGTATTGGGATTGAGCACAGGATGTAATTGTGAGGTTTTGTAATTACTGATTACTAGCATTATTTAACAAGAATTCAGAAATATTTAAGACATGTTTTCTTAGGCTCACAGACATCAGAGAGGAACATTATAGGTTTGCATTATGCATATGCAGTACTGTATGAAATACTTATTTCTGAATACTAATCAGTCAATCAAAATGCATCGTCTATCCTGGGAAATACAATACAAAGAAAAGGAATGCTGTTTTTTATGTCCAGAGGGCTCGTTGATGTCACAAAAAATAAATAATATCGTGGAATGTATTTATTACATACACACTGAAGAGTTCTACGATATCTTTGTGATGTATGAAGTTTGCATAATGCATTTGGTGATGCAAAAAATGAAATAATCAGTTTATAGATTATATGACTGTACACCAGACATTACTGTTGATTATGCTGTATGAGACAGTTACAGACCACATTTTAACACAGTATTTTGGTAAAGGGGAAGAGTATATGCAGTTGTGAATTCCCAAATTTAAAAGAGTATTTTTACAGCAGCTGTTTTACATGAATCCACATTTTTTCTATTGTCATAAAATGGAAGTCATAGGTAAACTGAGAATAGAGGTAGGTTTAATTAGGGTTATAGCAAGGCCACACCTATTTACAGTAATAGACACAAACTATTTTATTATGCCTTCACAAGGTAGAAGGGTATAAGGTAAAACAGTTATATCTCCAGAACCATGTGAAAGGTAGCTGTATGTAGAATAGAATAAAAGCTGCATTGACTTCTGAGTTGAATGAAAGACAGACACAGGGTTAGTCTGATGAATGATGCAAACTTAAGAATAGGATGTTGCCACTATTCAAGATTCTTGCCTGAGTTAAGTTTTATTTCAGACAAATTAGCAATGCTTGGGAAAACAGAGGGTTATAGTATGAAAACAATTCTGTAGTTTTCATTATTCACTAGCTAGAGTTAAAATCTAAACAGATAAACCAGAATAAGTTGCTATATGGCTGAATAATTAAAAGTACATTTTTTTTTATTTTACAGTAAAGGCCAAGTAATAGATTCAAATGATATGAAAGCAGAACATTCAGGGTTTGATTTCTGGCTAACCAGTAATTGCTACGCTGACACATACGAGTTAGATGCTTGGTAGTGTATAGTAAATTCAAACAAAGATGCCTACTTTAAGGTAACGTATCAGGTAACTATATATAATGTTTCATGTTTATCTAATAGTTTTTAAAGAAAAATTAACAAGGGCTTTACAAGAAATGTCAGTATAAGTGAATTTAAGAGTAGACATATATAAATCTTCATTTATGTAGAGAATTTGTACCAACAAGAGTTAGCATTTGTTTTAGTCCAATGGTAACCAGCATACTATACGTGTATCCAAATTATTTTACATATGCACAAGTAAACTTTTTTTCTGAAATTGTAGGAGACTAGGTATGATAACATTCTAAAGTCAAATTTTATAGTCAGATTTTTTTCTTCACGAGTTTAGTAACATTATTGATAATTCTCAAATCCTTTTGAGGAAAATCTAAATATAAATGAACAGGACTGATTAAGGACAAAGGGAGAAAGTTAATTCAGTTACAGGATAAAGAAAACTGAGTTAAATTAATGAAAGCTATATTAGAAATCATGAGGCAGAAGGTGATAATGCTACTTGCAGACAGGGTCAGCCTTAAGCCAAGTGGTGCCCTAGGCAAAAGGGCTCCACAGCAACCCCCCACACCACCTGGTGCCCCCATCCTGGCTTATTTACACCATCTAGTTTACTGGAAAAGCTCCCCTGCTAGAGCAGCGCCCTTGGTGGATGCCTAGCTGACCTATGCCTAAGGGTGGCTATGCTTGCAGAATTAAATATGATGCATCATGCAAAGTTAGGTTTTATATGAATGATATCTTTATGTATGTGCTTTGGGGGAGCAGAGGTAAATAGATTTATTTTATACTGATACCAGTCTAAAGCCTGACTCATTCATTAAAACAAACTTAATGAAAATGGTGGTATTAGTAGATAAAAGAAACAAAATATTGTTAGCATTCCCATAACATGAAACATTGCTCTTTCATTGCTCAGTATAATATGTTTAGTTTAAAGCATTAGAAGTCAACATTCTCAATATGCACAGATTTTATAGCACAGCATCACAATTGAGAATATTCAAGCATCGGCTTGAAAAGTAAAGTGATATGCTTATTGTGATATGTCTATCAGAGTGAATGATATAACTACCTGAGGAAAGATGTACTTAAAGGTAAATTAATGGAATCTAAAACATAACACATCAGGCTTTAAAAGTGTAAATTATTTAATGATCAATAATCATGAGATATGGTAAATGACAGAATGCTATCAGGGTACAATAAATTTTATTTAGACAAACACTGAAAAAATACATGGTTTTAATGCATGTCAGGACAAACAGAGGAAAAATACAAGCTATAAATGGAGTTTGTGAAACTGCAATGAGAGCGATAGAAAAGTTAAAAGTGCATATCGGGTTAATGCAAATGGCTGTTATACACAATGAATCACAGGTTAAATCCTGACCTTTTTGACATGAAGTTAAACAGGCATATATATTCTAAATTTAGTACAAGTAAAGGTGAGATGTGTTTATTGTCAGTGAGGGAAGGGAAGAAAGTGTGACATACAAATGCTGCACAATCATTCCAAGTAGTGAAATAAAACTGTTAACTGTGAGTATACTTTAGCATGTTGTAGGATATAGATGTACCAATGGAACTGATGATTCACCATGGCCATGGCTAACCAATCTGTTTTCAGGGCAGGAAGGGAGATTTTTGAAGTGCTCTTAGCTGTAGCATTTATAATTCTAACTTTGATAATTTGTGTGTATGGCCTTAATGAGGATAGTATGGAATAGGTACTAATAAATTAGTAATAATCCTGGAGGATATAAATAAATGAGCAGGCACTAATTAATTAATAATACTCCTAGAGTATATAAATGTATATCAACTCACAGAGTGAATGGTTGCACACTAAGTGCAATTCTGACTTAAATTTTATTTTTCCTAATACCTATAGCCTATACTGATCCTAATATGAGTATGTGACAATGGCTAACTGATAGAACTCTGAATCAGGTCTGCTGTACTCTCTTTCCTGAGTAAATTCATAATTATTAGGATCATGAATTAGGGAGAAAGTACAATTGTGTAAGGTGCACTTACCATAACAGTAGATGTTTGAATTCTTCACTGTTGCAGTAGTTTTTGGCTATTTGGTTTCCATCATACTCAGGATACAACAATCGGCCAGTCTTCAAAAAGATCTGGCCCCCTCCCACACCTAGCCCATTGCAGGGAAGTCAGCACTCAGAGTGCAGACAACTTCAGAATTTGTTTGCCCAAAAAAAAGAGAAACAGAAAGCTTATTCATCTTGAAACCCCCTAAAAGATATAAACATCACAATAACTAGCTACACACAGTAGAAAGCGGTAGGTTTGGTGTGCCTTCTGAAGTGAGGAATTCAAACATCTATTGTTTTAAGTACAACTTATTCACAATATAGATGCTGTGCTGCTTCCCACAACTCCTTTCTTGGCTAAGTTTGAGATGGAAGCACTCAACATGTTTTTGGGAGGTGGGGGCACCTCAAAGAGACACAGAAAAACATCAAACTCCATACAGGCAATGGAAAATCTCAGTAACTCCCTGAATTAATTTCCCTCTGTCATCAACTGTTTGAGAACCTAAGAAGCAGCAGAGCTAAACAAAACCGTGTGGTTTAAAGTAGAGTTTAAATTCTTAGACTTTACCTCATCAGAGAACTTTTGAGTACATACCCAGGCATATCTTCTCAAAATAGTGACAGTAGTGGACCTAAACACAGTATCTGCACAATCATACACACTCTTCAAAGCATGTTTAGACACTTGAGACACGTTAGAAATTGTAGGATTCAGACAGGACCTACCTTCTGAGAAAATGTGGTAGAACAATCCCCCAAGCTGTCAACACCTGATAGAACACAGTATAAGAGTGAAATTCTCTAATGAAATTTGTCTAACACCTTACCTTCTTGTCCACAGGGGAACAGTTGATATTAATAAGTGTTCTGCCTTTTTTGGGGGGAGTGAAGGCTGAGGGTCAGGGTTATTGCAAGCACCATTTAAGACATCCTCCATAATAAGAAGAATGAGTGCAGCATGAGGTAATTCCCCTTGCAGCATATCATAACATATCCTTGATTTAGGGGGTAACATCCACTTGTTCCCACAAAAATCCATCTTTCATCCTGGACCTGGTTTTTGAAAAGGAAAATCTCCTCTAATGGAGTTGGAGAGAATAAACCTTATTGTGAATCATAGTTTTGGGCTTGAGAATCAGACAAACAAAAAGCCATGTCTATGTCAGAATCCTGTGAAGTATTTTCCTTGGGAATATATTGAACTAGATGGTCTTCTGGCATGGATTTCTGCTGTCTAGGATAGAAGGTCTGAAATAAGCACATGGCTAAGGTAAGTAAATCATCCTTTTGTACAGGCAATATGTCTCTGGCTGAACAATGTCTAACCTTTTGTTTCTTTTTCATTTTTTAGGGATACCTATGGAAGGATATGGACTAAAAGGTAGCACTTTATCCCAGGAAAGAGGTCTCTTTAGCCAGTCCCTCCAGAGAAATTCCCAGACCCAATGAAGATGGTTCTTCCATGACCAGATTGGACAATGGTCAGCCACAGAGTACATGGCAAGCCCTTAGTCCATGGTAGAGGAAGGAACTACACTGGAGGAAGATGGAGAAATCAGTGAGTGGTCTGAGGAACAAAAAACGGCCACTACAGAGTCATTTGCTAGTGGTTGAAAAATTGTCTGAGCCTGTTGTATAGGCAAGAGCTCCTATTCTGTTTTTTTTTTCTTTTTATGTACAATGGGATAAGAAACAGCAGAACTGGTGTTAAGAATCCATGCTGCAACCAAGGAAGATGCCTTATTGCTGGTAAGCACTTTTGGGAGGAGTCAGTTGGAAAGTAAGGTGTCAGGCAAATGTTCACAAAGCAGCACACACACATACTTCCTCACACAGTACATCAAAATTCAAAAATAAAAGCAATACACAAAAAACTGTCAGAACTCTTAAGTCAGTTTCATACAAAGTGCAGTGAAAACAAGAACTGAAGGTAAGTTGTCATGAAGTGTACACCAACACCAAATAGCCCTGAAATACACTTCTTGATGTTTATATACAATGCCTTCAAGCAAAATGTCTCAGTCAGTAAAATAATGAAGACAGGTCATCATGGAGAAATGTGCACAAGCACCAAAACACTTAAACATCATTTGAAGTACATAAAACACTTCCCAATCTTTAAAGGAAAACTCCACTTTGGAGTGCAACAACCATTTTTTCATCCTATCCTTGTTTTGGGACTATTTTAATGCATTAAAATAACTTTAGGTGTTTCTTATAAAATGTTAATATGTTTTTCCACAAAATGGCCAACATGGGGCCTGACATATTAATATGAACTTGTTAGTGCTTTCTTGTTTACGTCACATATTCCATTTTGAGTCCCCTTTATATAACTTATGCTAGACATAAAGAAGTGATAATGTTTTCCTAGTCCACTAAGACAAAAATGACAAAATTTGGAGTCACATGCATCTTACACATTTTGTAGCAGACATGCTTGCATTTCATTCATGAATGACCATCATATATAAAGGTCCATAGATTAGTACTAGGCTGTCTGCCCTTTGTAGGCCATTTTAAGCCTAGCCAATTACCCCATGTAAGAATCAAACCCTGCACCTTGTGGTTATAAGGAAAGCACCTTAACCATTATGCCAACCTCCTACTCTCACAGCTTGTTACAAGTCATTCAGAACAATTTTACAGGTCTAGCCAAAGACTGTAGCTAAATTCCAGGCTTTTGTAAGGTTTGCCATTTTGTACTTATGAGCACTGACAGTCCCCACACTCTTCCTGAGGTACCAAAGCTAGCACTACAGTCCAAGAGCTGTTAACATTTCAAAGGGCATCTGCTACTCACTAGTGTCTGCAGCTGCAGAAATATTTTTCCTTTATTCTGAATGTTGGGAAATTGTGCTTAATCTGCTTGCTGTTTTTGCACAAAAATATTTTACAAGAACATTCAGGAAAGTAAAAATATCTGTCTTTGAATCTGTGTTAGATGCCTTCATGCATTATATTTTTCCACTTCTGTTGCATTGCTGCCCCTTGACTTATATTACAGCTTGCTGACCACTAAATCAAAACTATAATCTTTGAGCATGACATCAGTAGTTCTGTGTGCAGGTCTAACACTTCCAATTAAACTGTTGCAGTTATAGAAAATACCACTTATAAGTTGTTCAGTATACAAAATAAACAGTCATTAGGAATGCAATCTTTTTAGATGCCCAAAATGGCACAATCTTACTGAAATCTGAGATTATACAGGACAAACCATGCTGCCATCAACTGAAAAATAATTTCTCTTATTACCAAGTTAAGGTCTTTGTGATGTGCAATGGTGGCTGTTTATGCTACTTTATATGATATTAAAATAAATTAAATATAGTGTCAGAGATTTCCACGACATTTAGAGAAGTCAGAAAATATTTGTCTTGTAAACATCAACACATTTATTATTCTTCATGCTGCCCCCAATAGCAGAACTGCCCAAATCAGAATGGCCCAGAAGAAAGAGCGAGACAGGTGATAACTAGGTGCACTAATACTGCTTCTCTTCATTTCTACATAAAGACAGTGGGAAAAAATTCATATCTCTCTGTCTTTTTATAGCAGCTGCTGAGCTCTTGTCATCAGCATGACTAATTGCCTATTTAAGATTGTCATTAGTACATGAAAGGTAAAACAAAAGTTATGTAGTTACCATAATAATGGATCTGACTCAGATCTGATGCTGGCCTTCTCTCAAAGACTTTGATTCCAGAGCTCTGCTTTTCTACCCATCTGCTCCCCCCTCCAACTCAGATTGAGTTTTCCCCTCACACTGGTCTTTTAAAACATGCAAGAACAACTCTAGGAGCTTATAAAAGGACCCGAAGGATGACCCCACAGAAGGACCGGCCACCCAATCACATGAAAGACAGACCACTATTGGGAGGATAGGATGGTGGTGTGTTTAAACTGCAGGGAAACAGACAACATAGACTTATCATTATCGTTAGCACAGAACTTTCATATCCTTGGTCACTGCCCCTTGGGCGAAACAAGGGTGTTAAAACTCCTGCACTTTGTGTTGCACAGGGTGGAAAACAAGTCAGAACAAGGGGTGCCCATTGTCTGAAAATCTCAGCTGCTACTTTTGGTTTCAGGGAAAGACGATGTTCCTGCTGAAACTGTTCGCCAAGATGTTGGACTTCCTTGGAATGTGCACTGTGATCAGAAACTATTGAAAGGAGATCACCCAATGCCACACCCTTGTGAGTTTTTGAAAAAGAGATACAACCTGCTTGTTTAGGTACCAAGCCATAAACCAATTGTCCATTTATACAGAGATCACACCCTTGAGAAGGAGGTCCTGAAAGGTCTATGATACTAGGATGACCTCTCTCATCTCTAAGAAACTGATGAGTAGACTGGCCTCAGAAGATGATCACATTCCCTGGAACATCTTCCCTTCAAAATGCCCCACCCCCACTCCAGAAGAGAGGCATCTGTAGTGACCACAGTGTGAGGTTAGGGAAGAATGAAAGGTCACCCAGAGGTGACAAGAGGGGATTCCAACCAACATCTGTTCTGTGACTGACAACTGTTTGTTATGGCAACTGGGAAATTCATGGGATGTGTCAAGTATGTCCACTGCAATATCCTCGTATGGTACTTGGCTAAAGGCACCAGGCAAACTGATACTGACACAAGAGCCTCAGAATCATGGAGGACATGGATTTGTGAGGTAGTGCAAAACAATACAGGAAGAAAAATATTAAATAACAACCAAGGCCAGTGAAAGAAACCCAGACTTTAATCTGGAAAAACCAATACAAGCTCCAGCGCCTTGGCCAAAAGGTCTTTCAAGAGTCAAAAAGCATAACACCAGCACAGAATTAAATACATCACTGCATTAAAGAATCCACCAATAAAAATAATTAAATTAAACAATTACATAAAAAACAATCAAGTAAAATAAAGCAATTCAGTTCAAGAACCCTATACTTTACAAAAACACTTTCCAATTGCTTTCTAGATTTAGGCCATTTGGGGTCAGAGTACCATATTTCAAAATAAATAAACTCTCTTTAAAAAGTAGCTTCTGTTTTAAATCACTGTCCATAAAAACTTTTACCTTTTCTAATATGGTACCCTGAAGAAGTTTTTCATTCCCATTATGGCACAAAGAAAAGTGCATGGCAACTGAATTTTCCACCTTTTGGTTTCTTATATCCCTCAGATGTTCTAAAAGCCTGGTTCTAAATGCTCTTTTTGTTTCTCCTATGTAAAAAAGATTACATGGGCACTATCATGGCTACTCTGCAAAGGGGGTATGACCTGGTTCCACTCTGCTTGTTGATGTACCACATGACTATGATTTTGACTGTAACAACTTGAAAAGGGCCTGGGGACCAAAGATGATTCAGAGAGTTGAGTATCTTGATCATGGCAAGCATCTCTTTTATATTTATGTGCTTGAGGTTGTCCTTAGTGCCCCACACACCTTGTACTTTTATTCCTCCTGAAATAGTCTCCAAGCAAAGTCAAAGGTGCCTGTGGTGACTGACTGCATTGAATCAGGGAGGAAGAGGAGGAGACCTGGATTTAATGGTATCTGTTGTCTCCATCAAGTGATTTCTCTTCTGAGAAACCCCAGCACTGCGGTTTGAAAAGACAAAGGGTGTTGCTGCTGGGACCAAAGAGACTTCAGATACAACTGTATCCCTTTCATGTGGAGTCTTGTCAGGGGTATCATGAGAATGATAGAAGTCATGAGATACAAAATCTTGAGGTATTCCCTCACAGTGACAGAAGTCTGAGTGGAAAACCCTAGAAGCAGAGTTAGATATACATTGATTTTTCCTGTGGAAGAAAAGCTCTTTAAATTGTGGTGTCTAGCTGACATCCCAGGAACACAATCCTGTGTGGAGGGGATGAAAACAATTTTGAATGTTCTCTTAGAATTTTAGCTTGTGTAAGAGATCTCTCACCTATTAGAGAGAAAGATTTCTGATGCTTTAAAAAGACTCTCAAAAGATAAGCAGGTTGTATAAATATGGAAAATGTGGATAGCCTATAGCCTGCAATGAGGTATAACTGGAGCTAGACACTTTTTGAATACTGTTAGTGCAGTGGATAGTCCTAATTATAAAACAGAGAACTAATAATGTGATCCAGATAAACAGAACCTTAAGAAGCACCTGAAGTTCGGATGAACAGGGATGTGATAATAAGCATCTTTTGAATCTAGCATTATCAGGAACCTTGAAGGAGGAAGAAGAGGTAACGGGTTGTGAAGTGACAGATTTACTAAAGAAAGATCCAAAACTGGTCTCCAAGTATTTTCTTTCTTTGGCACTAAAACAAAGTTGAATAAGAACCTTTCCCCATGTGGGAAGGAGGAATGGTGCTACCATTCCCTGGGACAACATGTGATGAGGAACAGGTGTAAATAATAAGAGTCTGGTCTGGAGGATTAGGAATTATCCCCTGCGAAGGAAGACTTTTCTCCTATTGCCATTCTGACTTTGATGAATGATATTCAGAGCTCATTTCTCTGAAACCATCTGTTGCAAGACAGAAAACTGGAGATTCAGACTTTTTGGAAGAAAAAAAGGGGCTGACAGGCTGGTAGGAGGGCTCAAGGTCTCTTAAATAATCATTCTGACTTGTTGGATTGTACCTGCTTTTGGGAGATTCCAGAATTCTTTTTGGAATCCCCTTGATATTTCTTCTTAAATGTCTGTTCACCTGCATTTTGTTGAGACTTTGTATTTTGTGTTTTACCAAAACTGGATGAGGGGTTAAATAATCCTATAGCAAATATGGAAAATGAGGACTGAAAATCTTAGAGATTCCCTGTGTCCTTTCATCACACTTTTTGTTCACGTTTGCAAGCAGAGGGACCAAAAACTAAATCTCTATCCAAAACAGAATTTAAAATCTCAGTTTTAGCATAATCTGGGAGCATCTGAGAAGGCAGACAGTAAATCTTCTCAAAACAGTACCAGTGGTCATACTCCTGGAAGAAGTATCAGCTGAGTCATAAACATAATGCAAACAGCGAGTAGTGACTTGTGCATCAGAAGGAACAAAATTATTTAAAGCAGATTTCCCCCAAGAAGAAACTGCAGACAAAACACTCCTCATACTTTCACAAGTAATCAGAACAACTATAGCATATAAACCCGATAATTCAAAATGCTGAACTTCAGAACTGCAGAAGCATATATATTTTCCCATACTTATCAATAATCTTCTTATCCCTTATCTTAAATAGTAGGATTGGAATTAAGAGTTTAGCAGCAGTGCGATTAACTAAAGCTATAGCTGCTGGATCGGGATTGGGAAGAATGTATAAAAACTTAAAAGACTGAGGAACTTTATACATCCTATCTGCCTTTTTAGGGGCAGCAGGCAGACAATCAAGAAAACTGCAGGCAGTAACACACACATCATCCAAAGCTAACAGAACTGGGGGTATAGATAAAGGTTCTAAAAATTTCTTCTGTAACAGCTCATAGTATTTTCTGAAGGACTAAGAAAACTCAGTGTTCTCCCGCTAAAAATACTGGCACATTCTAGAAAGAGTGAGAAGGGTGAGACACACACTAAAGCTGCCACAGCTGCAAAATGTTATGCCATACTACTGTACCCTGATGTGCTGTTTGCCTCAAATGGTAAGAAAACATTTGAGACACTGTCACCACTATACCATCTGGTGATGGCTCTGGTATACCAAGGATGTTATTTGTCTTTTGGCTTTTCCTGGTTAGGGGTCGCCACAGTGGAACTCCGGTCCGCTAATGACTGGAAGTTTTTTTTTTTTTTTTTTTTTTTTATGGTGTCGAGTTGCCAGCCTGATGCCCAGCCTTCAACGAAGGCACACCTATTCAACGCATGTCTTTCGAATGCCCACTCGACCGCGGGGAGGACATGCAGACTCCACACAGAAGGCACTCCCAACCCAAGCTGAGAATCAAATGGGAGAACCTCTTGTTGTGAGGCAACAATGCCACCGCTGCACCACTGCAGAATATGGCTCTGGTATACCAAGGATAAAAGGCAATAAAAAGTAAAAATATTGTATTCAGGCAATCCTTCATGTTTAATTAGCTTTGTATGTCACTTACTTTGGCCAAAGATTATAATTCTAGAACAACTCCAGAAAAACACTATGACAATGCAAATACAAGTAGGTCTATTAATATGCATCATGGCTTCCACTGGAGAACCTAGACATCCCTTAATCTGGTAACTATCAGACAGACAACAGTAATGCCTCACTTCTTTCCAAGTCTTGTGAGCCATTACCCTTGAACACGTGATTGAAGACAAAGTGTGTAGTGATATGTACCATTCTTAAGGGATTCCTGGATGGTACATATCAGAAAGGCTATTGTATTTTTGGTTGGAGAGCTAAAAAAGTACTCAAATAAGGAACAGTTTATATATGACTTGTCACCTGTCAGTTTTTACATGAGGTTATATGCTGTATTGCTCTATTTCTATATTACAAAGACATACACTTGTAGGAGTTCTTTAGAGACCAATAATCTAATTTTTAAATAGTGACAATAATGATGACTTGTTGCCATCTAGTAACTATTTACTAATTACATAGCTGCTTCAGAATGAGGTAACACATGCCCCTGTAATTCTAATAGCTCTTTACTATACTAAAAGTGGTCAAACGCATTATTAAGTGACTACAGATATGGAATACACACTCATCTTTGTGATTTGTAATTCAGGTATTGTAGATTTGCTGTGAACAGGTATGTCTATTTTTGTGACTGAATATGAGGACATGCTACCTACAAGGAGAAAGTTTAGCAAACTCTCTCTTCAAGGATCTTAATCCACTGAAGACACAAATAGCTAACACCAAATAAAAGAATCAAACAGGAAAAACAAAGATGGTAAATAAAAAGTAAAGTATCTTACCTTACAGTGATAATGACATTAAAATTAACCACTAATAACGATGTGCAGTTACTGGGATCAGTTTCCACTTGAATGGCAAAGGCAGACACTTTCACTGGAGGTGGAATGTTGTATTTCAAAGTGGTCTGTAAAGTAAATAATGTAAGCAATTACTGGCTGTACTGCAAATAAAAGGGAAAGAAATAAAAAAAAGAGGTGTCCTTAAAACAGCATCTGTGAACGTCACTATAAAATACAATCAGTTTTACCAACTAAATGTATGCAAGAGTTTTCACTTTCATACTTTTCTGAAGTCCGTCAAATCCTGAAAACTTTTTTTTTCTTGCAGCTGTTATCCATTCCTTTTCTACCTAATTATGACTGTCCACTAAACATTAGCTGTATCAGTCCCATCTCTTCTTGGGTTAATTTGATTAGTTGTTCTACAAATATCTCAGAAAAAGAGAATATTATTTATCTGCTGCAGCATGAACTTCTGGTCAACAATATGATAAGTTCCTGAACAGTAGAATTAGTGATAGCACCATTAAAGTGCTAAAGGATTGCTAGGGTTTGTTAGTATAATGGAGGTAAAAATCCAGGCAAAATGTTTCATTACAATAAAAAAAAAACTCAGACACAGCTCCATGTGGTCCTGTTGAGTCTTCCTGGCTACAGAGAACTGAAAAAAAGCGACTGCTTTCCTGATTAAGTATCCTGCTGTTTTTTATATTTGTTTTACCTTCTACTGCTTACCTAGAGCAAGCTTTAACTGTTTTCATAGTTATTTACTGCATTTTTTATTATCTGCACTTAAAAGTACATTTTAGTCGAAATTAGTCTAATTCAAGTCGAAAGGTGTTTGTTTGCTGTTTAATTTAATTGTTTGGCTGCCCACTAAAGTGTGCTAGCCTGTACTACTGACTTATTGCCTTTTCTGCATTTCTGTGTGTTTCTATTTAAAAACAATAAAAACCAAAAAAATATTCCTTGTTTTCCTGCCTCTCCTAAACTAGTTAGACCAGTTTACAGGCCTTGCTGTATCCTGGGCTGTGTTGTAGTTCCTGTGTTGTCCATTGCCTTACTTGGATAGAAGGAAGTTTCTTAGATCACCAGTGGGAGTGGGGAGCCTTGAATAGCCTACCTGTTCTTGAGGGAAGTGACCTCAGCACAAGAAGCTGTAGTAATTGGTCATTTTGGACTATTTCTAGCTCTTTTGAAGTTCCCTGGTTAAAATCTGCCTCTGGCATTTTTTTGAAGCCATATTGCTCAGACACAGCTCCACGTGGTCCTGTTGAGTCTTCCTGGCTAAAGAGAACTGAAAAAAAGTGACTGCTTTCCTGATTAAGTATCCTGCTGTTTTTTATATTTGCTTTATCTTCTACTGCTTACCTAGAGCAAGCTTTAACTGTTTTCATAGTTATTTACTGCATTTTTATTATCTGCACTTAAAAGTACATTTTAGTCGAAATTAGTCTAATTCAAGTCGAAAAGTGTTTGTTTGCTGTTTAATTTAATTGTTTGGCTGCCCACTAAAGTGTGCTAGCCTGTACTACTGACTTATTGCCTTTTCTGCATTTAGCGCGGAGTTGCCACTAGAGCACCATCGGGCAGCGCCGGTTAAACAAGGTTAAACTATTTCTGGCTCCGTAAAGTCTGCTCTTCATTATTTCCCTTAGAACTGCTCTACTTGTAATCTAAACAGTCTATTCTCTATCTGTAAAGCTCAGCACTTGTTCCTAAAGCATTTTTAGTCAGGTAAAGCACTTCTATATTATACAAAGTACTTCACTAGCTTAAAACCCCCTTGAGTACCCACTTCCCTATAGGTCCTTTCTGACTCAGTTACACAGCAAACTTTTTCATTTCTTCTAGCATGTCAAAGGGTCAGTTGCTAGCATCCTCTCCTGCTCAGCTGGTGAATCTGGGAATATTGAGGCAATGTTACAATTGCCTCATGTACACAGACAACCCTTTCCTCCTCCCACAAAACACAAATACATGCGAGAGATGCAACTATATAGCCAAACTGGAGGCTGAGCTCTCTCAACTCAGGACTGGCAAAACCAGACAGGAGGAGAGGGTAAGCACACACACACCATAAACCCAGTCTCACATAGAACTATCACAACTAGAAGTCAAACACATAAACACACAAAGACATACTCGGAGGCACTGATCAAAAATCTACCAAAACAGCAGAGGCCTCCAAAGCAGACACCCAAACAACTGCCACCTCATGACATAACACAAGCAACACAAAGATCACAAAGTCAGTGTGCAAATCAGTCACAGCCCTTAAGGCCAAACACAATGCCAGACACACTTGTCATAGGTGACTCCATAGTCAGACACACTGACGTCCCACTCACCGGACTGAACAAGGAGAGGGTCACAGTAAGCTGCCTGTCGGGCGCTAGAATCCGCCACATAACACAAGCACTCAGGTCACTCCACAGCAAGTACAAGTATGACTCAGTCATTGTCCATGCCGGTGTGAATGACCTGAGACGTACCTCCCTGGACTACATGAAAAGAGACATAAAGGAGCTCTCAGATTATGTAGCCCAGGCTGGTATGACCCTGACCCTGAGCAGTATCCTACCTTCACCAAGAATGATGCCACAATACAGAGACAAAATGATCAGTTTTAATAATTGGCTTAATTTCTGGTGTCATTCTAAGGGGATCCAATGTCTGTCTGTCTGGAATGACATGCGTGACAAACCACGCTGCTTCGCAAGGGACGGCTTGCACCTGTCACCCCTAGGTTTCCGGATATTGGCAAAGGCTCTTGCCACCACCATAGTGCCTTTTTTAGACAAGGCTCAAATTCTAAACCCACCGCCCTAGAAAACAATAATGGAAAAAAACTAAGGGTAATGCTGCTCAATGCCAGAAGTCTAAATCTCAAGATGCACGCCCTCGAAGCCCTCCTCAGTATGGAGAACATCGATGTCTGTGCTGTGACTGAAACCTGGTTTAAGGCTCCTGAGAGCACCCCGGCACTATCAGGTTTTACCTCATATCATGCGTTCCGGCCGCAAAACCCGGACCGTACCACAAAAGGAAGGGGTGTATCCCTATTCATCAAGGATACCCACACCTCCAGGCTGGTGGCAACTCACGAAGCATCAGAGACCATTCAGGTGCAATTAACCATAGGCAAAACTGCTCTACAGTTTGTAGCATGTTACAGGCCACCCTCTCAAACTCAGGAACCCCACACAGCCTTCCTGAAGACACTGGAGAGTATAAATGTCTCTCCAAACACCATCATATTGGGTGACTTCAACTACCCAAACATAGACTGGGAACATTACTCAAGCCCCAATACCCTAGCCCAAAGGTTCCTGGAGTTCATAAACTCAAATGCTATGGAACAACTTGTCACCATTCCCACAAGAGGTGATAATATACTAGACCTGGTCATCACAAGCATGGGGACAAAATGCTCCACACCTGAAGTATATCCCTCATTGGTGAGATCAGACCATAAACTAATCTCACTGGAGGATCCACATCCCGCCCCCACCCCCAACAAAAAAGACCACAGTGAAGAACTTCTCAAAAGCCAACTTCACACTTCTTAAGACTGGTGTGGTATCCTTCAAGGCCTCTGAGCCATTGGAAACCACAACCCACGCTGCTGAATCCCTTACAAATGCTTTCTACGAGCACCTCCAGGATTGCATGGATCAAGCAATCCCAAATAAAATCAAGACCCTTTCCACCAAAGGCAAGCGCCCAATCTGGTGGACCCCAGCCATAAACAAACTTTACAACAAGAGGAGAAAGCTACTACAAGATAGAGCAAAATCCCTAAAAGGGAAGACATCTCTGATCAATACTAGTAAAAACTACGATCACTCATAAAATCATCCAAGGCCAACTTTGAGAGAAAAATCGCCAAGGACTCAAAAGACAATCATAAGGCCTTCTTTAGCTATGTTAGAAATCTGGGTGGAAACTCCCAGATATGCTCAGAATTAGTTCAAAATGATACAAAAATCACTGAACCCACAGACATTGCAAACATACTGGCAGACAGGTTCAGTGAAAATTTCTCCCCTCCCTCCCCCCAAAAGGAGAAATATATATCCCAGCAGAGTGTAGCCTCCCAATCATCTCAAATGCCCAGGTGAGAGCTGCTCTCTCTAAAGCTAAAAACACAGCATCAATGGGACCGGATGGTGTCCCCGGCTGTGTGCTACACGAACTCAATGAGGAACTAAACCCACACATAAGGCTGCTGTTTAATCTTAGCCTTACCACAGGATACGTATCCAAAGAGTGGCGTACGGCAACTGTGGTCCCACTCCACAAAGGCGGTGCTTCTATGGACCCTGGTAATTACCGCCCCATAAGCTTAACAAGCCTGGCCTGCAAAGCTATGGAGAGAATCATAATGGAACTCATAAATAAAGACATAGGGGACCTACAGACATTGGATCCTACCCAATTCGGCTTTGTCAAGGGCAGATCATGCCTCTTGAACTTGGTCGACTTTTTTGAAACAGTCACCAAGGCCAATGATGAGGGTAAGGCAGTTCACACAGCCTACCTTGACCTTGCAAAAGCTTTCGACACAATACCCCACTCGGGTATCATAGAAAAGCTCACCAGCTTAAATGTAAACCCATATGTCACAAGATGGGTTGCAAACTGGCTCAAGGACAGAACCCACAGGGTTAGAGTTGCTGGTGCCATGTCGGACTCCAAGCCGGTCACAAGCGGTGTCCCACAGGGCTCAGTCCTGGGCCCCCTCTTGTTCGGCATCTACTTTTCAGAAGTGCAGGCAAACATAAGAGGATTGTGGCTGACAAAGTTTGCAGATGACTGCAAACTGGGTGCCATAGTTGAAAATCCATCAGACACAGATATCCTTCAGAGAGGTCTCATAGAAATGAATAACTGGTGCCAGAGCCATGGCCTTAAGCTAAACGCCAAAAAATGTATAGTCATACCCTTTGGTAAAAACAAGGTAACCCCAAGTTACCACATAGGTGGCAATCCATTAAGCACAGAAGAGGTTATCAGGGACCTGGGGACCCAAGTTGACAGTAACCTTTCTTTTGACACCCACATTGCCAAAGTGGTTAGGAGGACCTTCTACATTGCCCACCTGATTATGAAGGGATTCACATCCAGATCAAGGGAGGTCATTGTTCCCCTGTACTCTTCACTTATCAGACCAATGACTGAGTACAATGCCCCATTCGGAATGTATCTTACCCGACACCTGCAGCAATTGGAAAGACCCCAAAAGTTCCTCACCAAAAGGATAAAGGGGCTCACAAATATGCCATATGCTGCCCGACTGAAGAAACTCCAGCTCTATTCAGTCGCATACCGTCTGCTCATAGGTGACCTGTGTCTGACATACAAGGCCATGTCCAATCCGGAATTAATGGACATGCTCCACCTCAAAAAATCCAAATCCACCAGAGCCACAAGCGCAAGAGACTTAAACCTTAACACGGATATAAATAGGACGTGCTGGAGGGACAGATTCATCACCCAGAGACTCCCTATGCTGTGGAACAGAATCCCAGTCCATGTGAGACAGAGCACCAAGCTGGCTCTGTTCAGGAGGAATCTTGACCAGTGGATGGGAGATCGTAGGTTTACCCCGGGGATCATCTCTGTATCACTGCTGGACAGAGGCACGGCAAACTAATGGGTATAGTATTCTTCAACCTAAGGGGTGGTGAAAGCCACACAACTCTGGCTAGGCTTATAAATGCCCTAGGGCAGATAGCCTAGTATGAACCTATGAACCTATGAACACTCCTTTAAGGTTTGTTTTGAGTGATTATTAGGAAAGGAAACTGTCTATACATTTTTGCAGTCTTTTCTCTCCCTGGATTCATCCTGGCAGTCATCCCAGTGCTCCCTCAATGTTGGCTCTACCAGCCACTCTAATCTACCCCTGTCAGTTAATGAATTTGATGCTGTGGCCAGCATAGCTCCTAAGGGTATCCTGCGTGCCACTACTATCCCACCATCAGCCATAGGATTCTAATTTTCATCCTACTCAACTTTCCCCAGATGTCCCAGCTATGGCTAATCTCTGGGGATTTGGAATGGACAGACTGCACTGCCCTGCCTCCACATTTCTGTGTGGTGCTATGTGGACATGCACTCTGAAGTTGGGCTTCCTAGCCTTCACCTGAAAGCTCCTATTGCTCTGTGTACCCTGCCCACGTGTTGTCTCCCTCTAAAGTGGGTGCATCCATCCTTCTTGCTGCTCCATCAGTTTCCTTATCTGCTAATTGAACCCAGGTCACCTGCAGTCAGGTCTTTATCCCTCTAAGCCACCGGAGTGGCTAAAACTGTCTATGTCCTTGAGAGAAGACCACATGAACTGACATTCCTGGCCAACAATACATTTCTCCTTTCTTTGCATGTTACATTTCCCAGATGTGACTTATGTATCCTCCCAACCATTTGTTTTATCATTTGATTAGGAGTATTCTTTTGTCAGCATTCATCATCAAGCCTTGGACACAATTTATTTATTGCAGAAAAGAAAAGCAAGGCTGAATTCCTTTCCTTGGTGTTGGTTTTTGCCCAGGCTAACCTTTCTCAATAACAACTTTTGGAAGCTACACTTATAAGTCAACATTAATGCACTTCTGAAATTCTTTTACATTACCTTCTGTAATTGCTAAATGCAGTATTACCCAACAATCTCTAGCTCTGCTCTGGTAAATATTCTTTGCTCATTATAACTCAGTTTTGTCTTCTTTGCCTGGCTGCATCTCACTTTCAGATCAGAGTTTTTGTTATTTACATTATTTGCATGGATTGTGGGTAAATTGGCTTGAGCTATACTGAAATGTATGTTTTTGTAGCATTTAAGATACAAATATAGTTACACTCCATGCAACTAGTGACAAAATATACTCATGGCATTTACTGCTTCCCCAAAGTACTGAGCATTTCTGAATACTGCCTAGGGTTTACTATTTTTTTCTACCAGTCTAAATAAATTATTTTTGATATTTAGAGTGAAAGCACTAAATTATTTTTCAATAACCTTTTATTCAACAATTATAGTAATGAGCCTACAAATCTGCCTTTTCAAAAGCAGTTCTGCAATAATAACAGTCATTCATACAGTTGACTAATATACATATGGAGAAATCTTCCTCTGTTTGGTATATTAGTGCAAAACAATTTTTAACAACAGAAAGGATGGGAAAAACAGAACAATAAGAATAAAAAAAAAAAAAAATAAAAAAAATAAAACAAAAGAAAAGAAAAGGAAAAAAATACCAATAGGGTGCTAAACTTATAACTAAGGTTCCTCACACAGTAGAGTCCTTACCCAAGGATTCCAACCAGACTGAACTCTCTGAGATGTCCTGACAGGAGAAGACTTCATCTCTAAATTAATTAAGTCATTCATTGATGAAATAACAATAGGTGTTGGGGGGGGGGGGGGTGTTCTACCAACTTATCATAACTGACTTTCTAGCTAATAACAATAAAATATACAGCAATGATTTTTCAGCTTTAGTATGTTTACCATCCATTCCAAGTCCAAGAAAATATAACTCTGGAGTTCACTATACTCTGTTATCCCAAATCTTCTGAATCAAAGATTGAAGGTATTTTTTTTTAAAAACTGAAGAGTTTTTGACAAGTTCAGAAGATATGCTTCCATTTCTCAAAACCCATCTTGCATCTTCAACATGTTGAACGTACTTTTGGAAAAGTCTTGCAGGTGTATAAGAAATTTATACAGGTACTGGCTGCCAAAAAACCCTGTACCTGTCAGACTTGGCAGAATACTTAACTAAAGATGATACTTTAGCTCTCTCTCTCTCTCTGTTGCTTCCAAAGTTATCTGACAAACAAAATCTGCTTCCCAGCTAATCCTATATTTTTTTGACAAACCTATATTTTTCACACTGAGATTACTCCTACAATCATAATAAAATATAAAAGGAATGTCACACAAGTCCAGGTGGATAATAATAAAACACAATAACAAAATATATCTTCCAGTCCCATAAAGACACAATTTATCATATCAAACAAAGAATATATTAACACTTTCACAACCAAAGCTTCATCAGATTTTAAATGATTAACAAACTAAATAGCACTCAGTATAAAGGAAATTTAAGGTCACATGGCATATGACATTACCAAATCAAAGAAAAATTCAAATTTCCTTGACCTTATTTTCTTCAAAATTGGTTTCAAAGAATATCAACCATTTAAAAAAAAAACAAAGTTGAATTAAATGTATTCACTAATCCATTCATATACACATTCTTCTGATGAATTTCTCACTTTTCCACTCCTTAATCCCAAACTGACTAGTTGCAATACATAAAATGACAAGCCATGCTGTACTCCATATAGCTTTTTAATTTTGTTTCTTAATGTCACGTATATGTTTGCTAATGCATTCTTTTAATGGACTTTTGGTTTTACTTAGGCATTTCTCTTTTCCTCTTACCTGGCAGCTCCATCCTTAGCATCCTTTTCCCAATATACCCAGCATCCCTCCTCAGCACATGTCCAAACCAATGCAATCTCGCCTCTCTGACTTTGTCTTCAAAACGTCCAACCTGAGCAGACCCTCTAATATACTGATTCCTAATCCTGTCCATCCTTGTAACACCCAGTGCAAATCTTAACATCTTTAACTCTGCCACTTCCAGCTCTGACTCCTGCCTTTTTGTCAATGCCACCCTCTCCAACCCATACAACATTGCTGGTCTCACTACCCTCAGGTAGACCTTCCCTTTAACTCTTACTGGTACCCGTATGTCACACATCACTCCTGACACTCTTTTCCACCCATTCCACCCTGCCTGTACTCTCTTCTTCACCTCTCTTCCACACTCACTATTACTCTGAACTGTTGATCCCAAGTACTTAAACATCCACCTTCGGCAACTCTACTCCCTGCATCCTCACTATTCCTCTACCCTCCCTGTCATTCACACATATATTCTGTCTTAGTCCTGCTGACCTTCATTCTTCTCCTCTTTAGAGCATATCTCCATCTCTCTCCAGGGTCTCCACAACCTGATCCCTACTCTCACTACAGATCACAATGTCATCTGCAAACATCATACTCCATGGGGCCTGCTGTTTGATCTCGTCTGTCAACCTGTCCATCACCACTGCAAATAAGAAAGGGCTCAGAGATGATTCTTGATGTAATTCCATCTCCACCTTAAACGCATCTGTCACTCCCACTGCAGACTTCACCACTGTCACACTACCCTCGTATATATCCTGTACCACTCTTACATACTTCTCTGCCACTCCTGACTTCCTCATACAATACCAAAACTCCTCTCTAGGCACCCTATCATATGCTTTCTCCAAGTCCACAAAGACGCAATGCAAGTCCTTCTGACCTTCTCTATATTTCTCCATCAACACTCTCAGAGCAAACATCACATCTGTAGTGCTCCTTTCCGGCATGAAACCATACTGCTAATCACTAATCATCACCTCCCTTCTTAACCTAGCTTCTACCACTCTTTCCCATACCTTCAAACTATGACTGATCAGTTCTATCCCTCTGTAGTTACGACAGCACTGCACATCACCCTTATTTTTAAAAATAGGTACCAAAACACTTTTTCTCCACTCCTCAGGCATCCTCTGACTTTCCAAGATTTCATTAAACAATCTGGTTAAAAACTCCACTGCCATTTCTCCTACGCACCTCCATGCTTCCACTGGTATGTCATCTGGACCAACAGCCTTTCCATTCTTCATCCTCTTCATAGCTTCCTCCTTGCTAATCTGTTTCACTTCCTGATTCACGATCCCTACATCATCCAACCTACTCTCTCTCTCATTCTCTTCATTCATCAGCCCCTCAAAGTACTCTTTCCATCTGCTCAACACACTCTCCTTGCTTGTGAGTATGTTTCCCTCATTATCCTTTATCTCCCTTACCTGCTGCACATCTTTACCAGCTCGGTCCCTCTGTCTAGCCAATTGGTACAGGTCCTTTTCTCCCTCTTTAGTGTCCAACCTTTCATACAACTCTCCATATGCCTTATCCTTAGCCTTTGCCACCTCTCTCTTTGCCATGCTCCTCATCTCCTTATCTCCTTATACCCCTGTCTACTTTCTTCATCTCTCTGACAATCCCACTTCTTCTTTGCTAGCCTCTTCCTCTGTATACTCTCCTGTACTTCCTCACTCACCACCAGGTCTCCTTGCCCTCCTTCCTCTGTCCAGATGTCACACCAAGCACCTTTCTAGATGTCTCCCTTACCATCTCTACTGTAGTTACCCAACTATTTCGTAACTATTCACTGCCCCCCGGTGCCTGTTTTAACTCTTCCCTGAACTCCACCTCACAATCACCCTTTTTCAACTTCCACCATTTGATCATTGGCACTGCTCTCACACTTGTCCTCCTCTTCTTGATCACCAATGTCATCCTACAGACCACCATTCTATGCTGCCTAACTATACTTTCCCCTGTCACCACTTTACAGTTTCCAGTCTCCTTCAGACTGGCACTCCAACTGTGTGCATCTTCCTCGTTTTCACACAGCCATATCCATCCTTTTCGCAAAATCCATTACCATCTGACCTTTTGCATTCCTCTCCTTAGCACCATACCTGCCCATCACTTCCTCATCCCCTCTTTTCCCTTCACCAACATGCCCATTGACATCCGCTCCAATCACCAGTCTCTCACCCTTGGGTACACTCACCAGCACTTCATCCAACTCACTCCAAAAAAAAAAAAAAGATATATATATATATATATATATATATACACACACACACACACACACACATATACTTCTTTTCCCATTTATTTGGTGCAAGGTTATGTCTCAGAATATGCACAATGACTACTCTGTCAATTATTTAATGTCACCATTGTTAAAGTTCACAAACAAATAAAGAGTTTTGCCTTTGAGTCAAGAATAAAGCTTCAGGAAGTGCAAAGTACTTGTTTATTCCATAAACAATGTTGGGAGACTAATAAGGTTGTGCAAGAACAAACAACTGATAAATATAATCAGATCCTGCAGATAGCAAGTGGTAGACCGTAGCTGGGATAGCTACTAAAGGTTCAAAATTAATGTCACGGATGAACAAAACTTGATATGTGTCACAGATATAACAGAACGAAAAAAAGATGAAAAAACACTTCTTTTAAATCCACAGAAACCTCACTGCTTCGCCGAATTGGCAAGATGTTGAACTAAAGTGTAACAAAAAGACTGTTACACACTGATGTTTAGCAGTTCAAAGTTAAGTAGGACTAAATCTGTTTATATCCCAGGCATATACATTCCTATAACTCTTCCAAATGATGCAGTAACTTGAACACAACTCACAACAGTCTGTGTGGGGAGACCATAACAAGCATAAAAAAGTACCTTGGAATGTTTGTAAAAGCTGATGAAATGTTGTAGAGCAAATGCCTGGTTGCTCAGGAAGTCCTGACTATCCGTTTAGCTTGTGGTAGAGAAAACCCAATCCAATACTTTGTAGTTAGAAAAACACAAGAAGCTTCCCTTTGCAAACTCAATAGTTCCAAACTTGCAGGACGCAAATGAAGCACTAGAAGCACTAGCACAATTGCTATATAAACAAACTCAGAAGTTCCAAACTCATACACTGTTATACACTGATGTTTAGAAGTTCAAAAGTAAGTAAAGTAGGACTAAATCTGTTTATATCCCAGGCATATACATTCCTGTAACTCTTCCAAATGATGCAAAGTAACTTGAACACAACTCACAACAGTCTGTGTGGGGAGACCACAACAACCATAAAAAAGTACCTTAGAATGTTTGTAAAAGCTGATGAAATGTTGTAGAGCAAATGCCTGGTTGCTCAGGAAGTCCTGACTATCCGTTTAGCTTGTGGTAGAAAACCCAATCCAATACTTTGTAGTTAGAAAAACACAAGAAGCTTCCTTGGCAAACTCAATAGTTCCAGACTTGCAGGAAGCAAATGAAGCACTAGCACAATTGCTATGTAAACAAACTCAAGTTCCAAACTCATAGGAAGCAAAAAGGCGCTGTAGACTGAAAATAAATCCTTTATTACAACGATAGCATTCCTTAAGCACTAGTTGAGCTTTCATCTGCACCATCAGACTTCATCAGAACTAGTGCAAAACATTTAATTAACTCATTTAAAAACAGTTTTGGCCAAAACTTTGTTACTCAATTTAAAGAAACAGTACTCCATTTGTAACATAACTAATATTGGACCTATATAAAAAACATATAAATCTTGGTGATTTATGTATATACATACCAAAAGTAAATACAAATGTATATATAATTATAAATATTGATTTTAAAAGTCACTAAAAATTATTCATATGGTATTGTGACTGAAATACTAAAACATGAATTAAATTCACTATGTGTACTTACATTTCATCAAATATTGCAGCCATAAAAATATTATATATCAAGAATTAAAAATGGTTTTATACTTATAAAATCGTTAATACCTGGATTCCTGGTGGAATCAGTTAAAATCTGCCACTTGCTTTCTTTACAGGCCAGTCTTGTTTTCCAATCCCCTCCAAAAGGAATTTCCTTCACCTCATCTATTATCATAAAGGAGAATGTGTGTCCCTCACCATATTCCTTGATGTGTCTGTATAGGGCATTTTTACTATCCATTTTCCTAATTTTATAATAATGCTCATAAATACGTTTCTTTAACTCTCTTTCTGTTTTGCCTATATAATAGGCTGGACATTTTTTGCACAGAGCTAAATATACTATGTGCTTGGTGCTGCAATTTCCACCTATGCTCCTAATTTTACTGTGATTAATGTCATTCAAAACAATATCACTGTTGGTGTTTATATGTGTACATTGTTTGCATCTTCCGCACTTTCTGGTGAAAACCTTGTCTTTATTATTGTTTCTGCCTTTCCCTAACTTGGAATGTTCCAGTAATCTTTTTATGTTTTAACTGATTCCACCAGGAATCCAGGTATTAACGATTTTATAAGTATAAAACCATTTTTAATTCTTGATATATAATATTTTTATGGCTGCAATATTTGATGAAATGTAAGTACACATAGTGAATTTAATTCATGTTTTAGTATTTCAATCACAATACCATATGAATAATTATTTTTAGTGACTTTTAAAATCAATATTTATAATTATATATACATTTGTATTTACTTTTGGTATGTATATACATAAATCACCAAGATTTATATGTTTTTTATATAGGTCCAATATTAGTTATGTTACAAATGGAGTACTGTTTCTTTAAATTGAGTAACAAAGTTTTGGCCAAAACTGTTTTAAATGAGTTAATTAAATGTTTTGCACTAGTTCTGATGAAGTCTGCGATGGTGCAGATGAAAGCGTTCAACTAGTGCTTAAGGAATGCTATCGTTGTAATAAAGGATTTATTTTCAGTCTACAGCCTTTTTGCTTCCTATGAGTTTGGAACTTCTGAGTTTGTTTACATAGCAATTGTGCTAGTGCTTCATTTGCTTCCTGCAAGTCTGGAACTATTGAGTTTGCCAAGGGAAGCTTCTTGTGTTTTCTAACTACAAAGTATTGGATTGGGTTTTCTCTACCACAAGCTAAACGGATAGTCAGGACTTCCTGAGCAACCAGGCATTTGCTCTACAACATTTCATCAGCTTTTACAAACATTCTAAGGTACTTTTTATGGTTGTTGTGGTCTCCCACACAGACTGTTGTGAGTTGTGTTCAAGTTACTTTGCATCATTTGGAAGAGTTACAGGAATGTATATGCCTGGGATATAAACAGATTTAGTCCTACTTTACTTTTGAACTTCTAAACATCAGTGTATAACAGTGTATGAGTTTGGAACTTCTGAGTTTGTTTATATAGCAATTGTGCTAGTGCTTCTAGTGCTTCATTTGCTTCCTGCAAGTTTGGAACTATTGAGTTTGCAAAGGGAAGCTTCTTGTGTTTTTCTAACTACAAAGTATTGGATTGGGTTTTCTACCACAAGCTAAACGGATAGTCAGGACTTCCTGAGCAACCAGGCATTTGCTCTACAACATTTCATCAGCTTTTACAAACATTCCAAGGTACTTTTTTATGCTTGTTATGGTCTCCCCACACAGACTGTTGTGAGTTGTGTTCAAGTTACTTTGCATCATTTGGAAGAGTTATAGGAATGTATATGCCTGGGATATAAACAGATTTAGTCCTACTTAACTTTGAACTGCTAAACATCAGTGTGTAACAGTCTTTTTGTTACACTTTAGTTCAACATCTTGCCAATTCGGCGAAGCAGTGAGGTTTCTGTGGATTTAAAAGAAGTGTTTTTTCATCTTTTTTTCGTTCTGTTTTATCAGTGACATAATTCAAGTTTCATACATCCGTGTCATTTTTTTGAATGTTGGGAGACTGCCTACTTAAATTTTCAGATTAAACAGTCTCCAAGAATAAAGAACATTTTCGATTTTTATATCTGTTCTTACCAATTTCATGCATGCATGTAGAACTCTTACATTACATAGTTTTTAAAAAATAATATTTAAGTATTTTATGTCCTTGCACTCCTTGCTTAGAACTTCACATGAACACTTGACAATATGCCTTTTAAAATATAGAGCACCTGTGCTTAAAATTTATTGGCTTGCAATTTTGTAACATTCAGTACCAGTACACACTGTCGTACAGACATCCTTGCAAAAGCTCATTCCCAGCCTGAGAAGATTAGAGTGTATTGTTGGTTAATCTGGTTTCCACAGATACCTGCAACTTTTAAACATAACATCCATTAACACCTTCAGCAGTTACTTTGCCTTCAACTATCCATTAGTGCAAACAGACAGAGAATGCAACTGCAAGACACTTGAAATATAAAGCTACTACTTATGGAAACTATATCTTACATAATCATGCATCTATTGTTCATTTTACTTTTGACAAACACATTATAAACATTTTATTTGACTCATTTGGGAAGAAACTACAAATTAATGCATTTTGTGAAGAATGAACCTGAGACTTAATAACCTTCCATAACAGTTTACCCTCTGACACTGTGAGTGTCATCCACAGTTAAATGTTGATTCTTCTTAATTTGATAAAATATGTTTTGGCATCATACTATTCATCATTAGCTATCTTTAGAGGTGTCATTGCACCTGTAGGCGAGATTAAGCATTTTGTAATCATGGTCTTTAGAACAGAAAATACTAAAGCGACTAAAAGAATAATAGCAGCAATTTTTGTAATAATAGCTTGTAATTTACTAGTTCTCAGGTTACCAAATGCACTGCCCAACCATCCAAAAGTGTCTATTGTTTAGCTGTACTGTCCAGATCCCTGATTCTTTGTTCCATGAAACTGACTAACTTTTCTTGTTCAGCATGATAGTCACTAATATAGGAACAACAACGGCTTCCTCTTAGGGCACATGACCCCCCCCCGGCAGGTAGCATTATGTCGAGTGCCAGCCAATTTTGTAATATCGCAGTTTGAATTTCAGTCATTTTTTGATTTGCCATCCTGATGTGAAGTATGGTTTTGTATCTCCTGAAGAATTTGAGCAAGCATGGTGATTTCAAGTATTGTCCTTTGCACTCCATGCCCAGGACTAAAGACTGAAAATACTTGCTCTGCCCAGCGAATCTCCCATTTATATCTCAGTCTGCCTGCTGGAGGGTACTCAAATGTTGAAAAGCACGAGTGATATGGCTTACAAAATAACAATTAGACCAGTTTGTAGGTAACCAGCGATTGGCAAGTTCACCACAAATGTAGTAACGATTCTCTATCATGCCCATGCCACACCCCCGGTCATAATTTTTTAAGTATAAAGAGTTCAATACCCTTTTACTTCCAGTGTCATCGCATATGCCAGTTCTCACTTGTACAGTTCCACTTCTGGGATAATGTGTCTCCACAATTTGTAGTTGCAAGCTGAAGAGACACAACCTTTGAAAAGTCAGTCACAATATGCCAAGTTAGATTAATGTCACTAAGTTCCATTTCAAATGTCACTTGAGATGCAGGGATTGGAAACATGGGAATTAATGCCTTAGAATGATGTGGTATATGTGAACACACCCAACAATTTGTCACATTTAAGTCCACAGCATACTGTTGAAGAACCAACAGGAAACTATTTTCTCTTGACCAGTTTATAAAAGGAAACGGCAACAAAAACAAAGTAACAATACCTGTTGTCACTGGATTCATCATGGACTGTAATCTGAGTTGATTTTCTCTTTTAATCTTTCACTGGGGCAGATGGTTTGTCCTTTGTGCTTCCATTTTTCTTCACTGACAAAGATGATTCGTCTGGGGTTTCCATATGACAACTTTTCTTACAGTGTGATGAATGAGTCCAAGTTGGTAGTCCTGCACAGCAGAGTGCAGTGAAAGTTGTAAGAGGAACCTGGAAAGGGCCTGTCCACTTTGGATTGAAACAGTTCTTTCTCTGGAAAATTTTAACATAAACCCAGTCACTGGGCCACAGTTGGTGACAGGGCTACTCAGAAGGTTGAGGGAGAGATTTTCATACAGTTTTGTGGTATTCCTGCAGGAAATGAATATGTTTTGTGCCATAAGACGATATAACTTCATCTGTTAGAGTGAATTCTTCATTTGACACAAGGAGAGTAACTGGAAGGGCCGTGGGTCTCCCCAATGATGTCTCATAGGGACTCAACTTCCTTGTGTTCTCATACTCATTAATGCTAAGGGAAGTGCCTTTGGCCATTTAAGGTTTGGTTCAGGACAAATCATCAAAATCTTATTTTTAAGGGTCCTATTAACCTCTCTGCTTATGCAGATTACTGTGGATGGTTGAAATAGTGAAGACTCAACTTAGCATTAAAAATCTTGCATAGATCTCTGGTCAGGGAATTATTAAAATGCATTCCCTGATCACTGTTTATAGTACAAGGTACCCCACATCTAGGTATGAATTCAAAAAGTAATTTCTTAACAACTGTCACAGAAACTGCCTTATGACATGGGTAAGTTTCCACCCATGCAGAAAACAAGCAAACCACCACCAATATAAATTGTAAATTATGGATCTTTGGCATCTGGACAAAGTCCAGCTGCACATTAACAAAATATACCCAAGGTGGTGGTAAGCATGCAGTCCTAATCTTTGCATTTGTGCTAACACTATGTTCTAAACACACTGTACAATTACTACCATAATGAAGTACTGAAGAGGAGACATAAGGAGCATACCAACTTTGGGTAATTTGATTAAATAAAACTGCCTGGTAAATGATATGCCCTTACCAGATAAGATAGAAAGGAGACAGGTGCCACAAGTCAGCTGTCCAGATGTTGCCACAACCCATTGGCAGATATACTACCTCTATCTTTAAGCCAACTCTAAACTTTTCCCTGTAATGCTTCAGCTTGGAAAGCTGAAACTCTTGATATCAAACATGTCATCACTGTTATTCTTGCAATAACATCACATATAAATTTGCACAAAGTCCTTCTACAACTTGCTTAGCAGGTTGATCTGACAAATTATTTCCTTTTGAAAAAGTATCTGCACCCTTTTGATGGGTACTATGTTTAATTTCTGCTAATTCTTTAGGTAATAAAAGAGAATTTAAGAGAGCATTCACAAAAAAATAATTTTTAATCTGAGTTCCTGCTGAAGTAAAAAATTGTCTTTGTTTCCAAAGTTGCCCAAAATCACATACTACACCAAAAGCATAGCAACCATCAGTGTAGACATTAGCAACTTTATCTTTGGCTAAATCACAAGCCCTTTGTAGAGCCACTAACTCAGCTTCCTGGGCAGAATGTATGCCCTCTAGACTTTGTTGAAGCAAAACATCATTATTGGTGCAGACAGATATTCCTGCGACCAGATTTCCATTTTGATCTCTTCCAGAGGAACTATCCACAAATAGGTCCAGTTCATCATTAGGTATAGGAATGTCCTTTAAGTCATTCCTAGGAGAAAGTAGATAATTAGTCAAACACACACACAATCATGCTCTTCACCATCCTCAGCAGTAGGTAACAAAGATGTAGGATTTAGAACAGGACAGTGTATGAGAGAAATATATGGATCAGAGAGAAGAGTCAGCTCATATTTAGTTAGATGTGCAGTCGAAGGGGGTTGAGTTTTCATTTTAAGTATGAGAGATGATACAGAATGAGGGACGGCTACTGTAAAATCATGCTCGATCACAAGTGATTGCTCAAGATTGACTAGAATGGCAGCAGCAACCACTGCCCTTAAACATGGTGGAAACCCCTTTGCAACAGAATCAAGTGCTGAACTATAATAAGCTAATGGACAATAATTGTCCCCATGCTTCTGTGCAGGCACTCCCTGAGCAAATCCATTTCTTTCATAACAAAATAAAATGAATGTCTTTCCATAATCCGGTAACCCTAAAGCTGGGGCAGTAGCTAAAGCTTGCTTTAAATTCTAAAATGAATTTTTTTCTTCACTATCCCAAGTGAGGGGATCTAGTGTATCCTGTTTTAAAAGATTTGTCAAAGGTTTAACAATTTCTATGTAGTTAGAAATCGACTGTCTGCAATATGTTGTCATACCTCAGAAAGATCTAAGCTGATGCAGAGTAGTTGAATGTGGGACTTTAGCTATAGCCTCAGTAAGAGGCGGTAACATCTATCTGCTACCCTAAGATATTAGACTACCAAGATAATGTACCTGAGGTGACCATAGCTGTAATTTATCTCTTGACACATTGTGCCCTTTTTCTGCAAGAATAGTTAAAAGATGTAGGGTGCTGACACTGCTGAAAAGAATCAGATGCTATTAGTAAATCATATACATACTGCACTAACACAGAGCCACCTGGAAATGTTACATCTTCCAAATCTTTTTTTAGAATTTGAGAAAATAATAAAGGAGATTCAGTGTATCCTTTTGGCAACCATGTCCGTGTATACTGCTGTCCCTTATAAGTAAAAGCAAACAGAAACTGACTTTCAGGATGGATAGGTACAGAAAAGTATGATGAACATAGATCTATTACAGAAAAATATTTTGCTGTACGTGGTATGCAACTCAGCATTTTTGCTGGTTTTGTAACTAGAGGAAAAGTTGGTAATACTGTCTTGTTTACAGCCCTGAAATCTTGCACAAACATATGAGTATCCTTTCCTGTTTTTTTTTTTTTTTTACAGGGAGAAGAATAGTACAAGGGTTTTTAACTGGCACTATTATTTCTTGTTGTATCAAGGACTGAATTACTGGTTTGATTTCCTGCTCTACTTCTGGTTTCAGTGGATTCAGGGACATGCAGATCCTGCACAAAAGCAGCTGCAATAGCTGGCTTAGATTGTTCTTCTGGATTTGGTATTCCTAAATGTCTAGCAAACACTGCTTTAAAGTGAATCAAATAATCTGCAGGGCTTCCTCTTTATTTCGCTTACATGCCTGTATCGTAGAGCAATCTGTCCTAACTTGGCCTATTTCTGCAAATGTATTTAACAATGCTCTCCTTTTGTGTATTAGTGCATTCCCTGTGAGAGTAAAATCTGTTATTTCAGTCTTTTCAAGTCACTGTTTTCTTATTTCATCTGAAGTGACTACCAGAAGCAGCTTGTTTAAATCTGTCAAAATAAGGTTATAACATTATATTATAGGTGTTAATTCCTCTTTAAACCTTAACAGATCTTCTCTAATATTTAGAAAACTTTTGGACATAGTATACAAATCGGCAGGGGTCCAAGGGTAATGAACAAGCTCTTTAATATTATCCCCCAATATTTCTCTAAGAGATGCCAAAAGATCCTCTCCAGAGGCAACAATCTCTTGTCTTACCCTGTCGTGTGAGCGTGTGAGGTGAGCTATGGGTGTATCAATTTATTTTTATTATTTATTTATTTTTATTTTACATTTGTTGACCGTGATAGTCCAACTGGATACATGTCTATTTTCAGTGGAGGCCCGGGGAGAAAAGCTCCAAACTTACAAACAGATAAAGACAAGCAAGTTACTGTATATGCACAAACATATTGTATTAACATACAAGTTACAGTCTCACATTTCAAGCCTATGAAGAATACAGTTTATATTCAGAAATATAAACAAATATGTTACAGTTTCTCTTATCAAACCTATAGGTGCAGCTATATACAAAGTATCTGTACAGATGTTACAGTTTCTCTTTTCAAACCTTTTAGTGTAAGAGGTAAGTCGCTGTGAATAAAAAGTTGCAGGTATATGGAAGTAGATTAGGCTTTAGTCAGGGTTAGAGCAAGGACATAACCATTAAGTTTTAAAATACTGGGTTAGATTTTTTTTAACTGATTAAGGGAGGGGTTCAGAGTAAGGTCAGATGGGAGCAAATTCCAGGTTTTGCCTACTGAATTTGCAAACAAAGATTCTCCAGATAGGTTGTTAGCTTTAACAGATTGAACCAAACGTTTTGTAGCGGAATGAAGTGGCCTAGCGTTTTTGCAGGGATGGATAATGTTTTTAAGGGGGGGAATTTTTTCTGGTTGGTTAATAACCTTGAATGCTACAGTATGTTGATTATATTGAATTAGCTGGGGAGTTCTAGCCATCCTAAGAGGTTTAGGTTTTGACAATGGTGTGTCCTGTAGGGAGTTCCTGTGGCACACATGGATATTTGATTGTAGCAGCTAGAGAGTTTGCTGAGATCAGTTTTGTTCAAGTTAGTGAGTACTGGCTAGGCTCAGAGTAGAGTTGAAAGAAGATGGGTATGGGCAATGGCAGTCTTAGCTAGCGGGGTAAGAAAAGGTTTGTTTTTGTATAGGGAGCCAAGTTTTTTATTAACGGTTTTAATAGTTTGGTTTACGTGCATATCATATTTGATGTTGTTGTCTATTATAACACCCAGGAGTTTGGTATACATATCTGGTGAGATTATGGTCCCATTGTTAGATATTATAGTAAACGAAGGTTGAGAGGATTTGCAAGTAGGGGAGAAGAGCAATAGCTTTGTTTTATTAGGATTTAATATCAGCTGTTGTTTAGACATCCAGTTTTCCACTGTATTAAAGGTTTTCTGGGTTAAACTAAGGAGATCTCTAGGGGTAGAGGCTGAGTAAATAAGGGTGGAGTCATCGGCATATTTTATACAGGTTGTATCTGGGATTACAGTGTGGAGGTCATTGATAAAGAGGGAGAAAATAAGGGGAAGTAATATGGAGCCTTGAGGGACACCAAGGGTAACAGGGAGAAGGGTGGTGAGTTTGTCATGACAAAGGACAGCCTGCTGTCTTCCACTATGATAAGAATGAAACTGTTGTATGGCATGGTTGTTTTGGGATATTTTCTTTAGGGTAAGTAAGAGTAGCTAGTGGTTAACCATGTTGAAGGCCTTGGAAGGATCGAGAAACAGGGCAGTAGATAGTTTGTTGTTGTTATGGTTGGGATTTATGACATTAGAAAGGGATAGAAGGGCTGTGGTGGTACAGTGCTGTGGTCTACATCCATGCTGGGAGTTGGCCAGAAGATTATGTTGAATAAGGTAGTGTAAGAGTTGTTTATGGCTACATTTTTCCATAATTTTAGCCAGAGGGGAAAGGATAGCTATTGGTCTATAGTTTGACAGCTCAATGGAGCTTCCTCCTTTGTGAAGTGGTATGACATGTGATATTTTCCAGATAGAGGCTTCATTTATGGTTTTGCTTATCAAAATAGAGACAGGGAATGCTATAACATCAGAAGCTTTTTGCAGGTAGTCTACAGGGAAGAGGTCAGCTGAAAGGGTGGTTGGTTTGAGTTTTTTAATTAGGGTTCTAATGAGTGAAGTCAGAACATTTTGGAAGCTGAAGGAGAGAATGTCACTGGGTTTAGGGGTTTCAGAGTTAGGACAAGTGGGTTTAAGTTTGCTAGCAAGGGCCTGGATGTTTTCTGTAAAGAAACTGTTGAAGGTGTTGGCAATGGACTCTGGCGATATTTGGGTTGGGGCTGAGTGGGCTGGAGTTGTGGATTGCCCTCGGTGGAGGAGTTTGTTAATACTTCTGTGGCTATGAATTTTTTTGTATCATTCCTATATTGTCAAAATTTGAGTTGATCTTGTGGGACTTTAGAGGAGTGCCAGGTGTTCCAGGCATTATTTATTTGGATGATCTTTAGTTTGGTTTCTTTAGTGAGTCTGGGGGCAATTTTTGTTTTAATTCTAATAGAGCGTGCAGGTGCAAGGTTGTCAAGGATGGCCATGAATGCCTTATTAAAGTGTGTTACTATCTCATCTAGTAGTAGTTGTTTTATAATTAACCAATTGCATAATTTAAGTTCTTCTAAGAATTTATTAAGGTTGAAGTTTTTGTTATTTCTTATTGTTTTATAGGTGGGTAGATGTGGACATTCAACTTTATGCCTAATAATATACGTTAAGAAATTATCACTTAGATCTTCAGGCAGATTACCTGATTTGTACATGTGGTGGGGGCTATTAATTAGTATCCATTCTAGGAAACGTTCTTTATTGTAAGGCTTGCTGATCCTAGTAGGGGAGGTTATAGTTTGTATAAAACCATGTAGATTTATGTGGGTAGTTGGGGTCTCTACAGTGCAGGTATTCCAGTCTATACTGAGGTCCTGGTCTCTTGGGGGTAGGCATTGAATAGCCAGTAGAGAATGTCTTCTAGGGTCCCTGAGTTATTACCTGGGGGAATATAGACACATACTATGCGTATACATTTGTTTTTATTTATTTGTAGTTTGGAAATCATAATTTCTGCTTTGTTAAATATAGGTGATTGAAGATTGTCTAGAGTAACATTTAGGGTGGTTTTATACAGAACAGCAACCCCTCCCCCTTTCCTGGTAGTATGATCTAGCCTGAGTATATTATACCCTGGAGGTAGAATTTCATTATCTGGCATAGTTGGTTTTAACCATGTTTCAGTCAGGCAAAGTATGTTGGGGGAGTAGGTTGTCAGGAGGGCAAGGAGGTTGTGGACCTTATTGTTGATGCTTCTAATGTTTAAGTGGCAGGTCAGTAGTGAGTTGGGGGGGGGGCTATTTAGGCGTTGTCTTATGTTTGGGCTGTAATGATTAGAGTTAGTGTTGCCTGGGGATGGTGGCCCAGGGGTGGGGTGGATATCCCCATCAATAGTAAGGGTGTGGGGCAAACTAGCTATGAGTGTTAGAAATTTATTTATCAGTTTTTGGTAGTATTTTGTTTTGGTGTTAACATATCTGGGTATAACAGGGTGGGTGTTAGCAGGGGTAAAGGAGATGGCGTCAATGGACATGAATGAGTGGACAAAAAGATTTGACAGGATTGGGGTGCTAGTAAGGTGTTTGGGATGTTTGAATCCTATATGGGATTGGTTATCATAGATGGTGAGAGAATAAAGGGTGGTTAGTGAAGGTAGGGTGTAGACTAGAGGTGGTATTGTAAAAGACTTAGTATTAGAGACATAATGGGGGGAGTATACTCTTGGTATAATATACAGTATAAATACTAGTGCTGCTGTTGGAGAGGTAGAGAATTGTTGGAAATGAAAAGGAGAAGTAGAAGAAGAAACCTCTCTGACTGCAGATGCCTGTTCTGAAAATGAGGGTTGATCAGGGAAACTAGGTTGAGATGTAACAGTACTGTGCTAACCTGGTGTCCATTGAACAGCTGTCTGAAATACAGGGCTCTGAGAAACAGCAGAATCTTGTACAGGAGACACCTGTTCCAGTACATATGGGGGTGGAGTTGCAGTAGCTACTTGAAGATTATCATCCTCTTCTTAAGTCTCTGCTTTTTGACCATTCCCAGTTTTTTCCAACCCTGCCAAGACCGGATAAAAGGATCCCTTTCTACTAGTTTGTACTGCCTTTTTAACCTCTTTCACCTGCTGTAGCAACTTCTTATAAGTATCCTGTAATCCCCTTAATGCTGATTCCTTTTCCTTTTAAGAGCTTCAG
>NC_056741.1:140236126-140239727 GCF_019279795.1 Protopterus annectens
TTAGGAAATTAGCTGTGGTGCTCAGAATCCTTTAGATAGGAGAAGAACATGGAACACAGACTATGCACCATGTTGGCACTTGCCATTCAACTAGGTGATTTGGTCACTTGGTCTTAATGGATGTACAAGCATAAAAATATTCACAGCTTTCTTCCCAGAGAAAATGCTGAAGCTAAAATTTATAAGGAGATAGATGCGGTCATAAGGGCATAGAAGGGGAGATGAGCTTAGAGAACCATCGTAGCCAAAAAAAACAAAAAAAAAAAAAAGAGGGTGGAGGGGATGTTGTACGTACTGCAGCAGCAGAAGTGTAGCTGTTTCAAGTAGCATCCTGTGCCAGCAATATGAACCAGTGCCCCAACCCCGCAGAAGAGCAAAAATAAAAAAAAAAACCTTAATAAGCCATGAGATAGGATTATTACAGTTAGATGTATGCCCCCCCCCCCCCCAGCAAAACACACAAAAAAATAAATAAATAAGGTGGCCGGATTCATGACACTCCTCCTAAATCCAGTCCCAGACATACAAGGCCCATTTCTGCACCTTGTCCCCAACCCTCTTTTAACATATTTTATTTAAAAAAAGCATTTCATCTTTCAAACTGTAGCAAACTGTTTGTAGTAAACAGTTGCTATAGTTTATATCTTCCTGCACAGAGTGCTTCAGCCCTCATTCTTTTAAAAGCTGGTATTATATAAAAGAGTGATTAAGACTGGCTGGTCATACTGTTGCCCCTCTCACCCCACCCTAGCTGCGCTACTGGGCAACAGTGATCTATTTGAACATCTACTGTTATGATAAAGTCTTCTACAGATGTAAATGTTTTTAGCACATTTGGTTTGATTTACAATTCATGCACATTTTATACAAACCAGAGGAGAAGTTGTAGACAATAATTAATAAAGAGATGAAGGAATTTGATGAAGAGGGCAAGAGTCAAGTGTGATAAACTGATCCTCCCAACAGAATAAGGAGTTTTACAATTATTTGATTTGAAGGGATATTTCAGAGCTAGAAAGTTAAGGCTTTTAAAAACAGCACAAGCAGAAAGGTATAATTCAAAGTGAAAAGGGATGATGATGAAGCAGGGAGTAATTCAAGAAATAAGCAGATACTGGGATTTTGGAAGCAGAACCTAAAGGATAATAACATACAAGATGTTATATACTAAGAACTACGCCAACACAGGAAATGAGAAATGAGATTCTACTGATATGGACAACTGCAAGTAGGGGTACAGAGTATAGACAAGAGGTGAGCTGGAATTTACTGGAAAATTTGAGAAAGGAGCCAAGGTATTGGGAACAAATAATTAGCAAAGGAAAGGTAACAGAATGGGAAAAGACAAGAAGGCATTTGTATTGCAGGTTAGTGATTGCCTTCCCTATCAGGAATTGTTATCAGAATACAGACAAATAGAAAGGGATAGGGGAGTCCTAAATGAAAGACCTGCACTGGTTGACTTTTTAATTGAGTCTAGACAGAAGCTGCAGAAAAAAGGGATAATCAGTCAGAAGAGGTAAGAAAACATTGGGAAGAGAGATTAGATATCCAGTTCACAAAAAAACAATGGGAGGACATGTGTATAGCTCCCAAATATGCAACAAAGTCTAGAAGAGTTAGGATTTTTGGGTAAAAGTGTGTGCATAGATACCTTTATGCCCCAAGCAGACTCCAAAGAACTTTTCTCTCCTCTGGTAAATGGCAAATTGTAGGTACGATAGGGAATAAACGGGTTACTGGGAACTTATATTTGGGAATGTAGTGAGTTAGCAGACTTTAAAAATTCCCTACAGAGTACTCTGTCAGGAATACTGTGTCAGCTAATGAGTGTAACTAAGAAAATTATTTTTTTGAGCTGGGATACAAGATCTGAATTGTCTAGATACAGTAAGGCCTTGTTAAGTCTAATTCTGGTGGCTGTCAAAAAAAAAAAAAAACAATTCCTAGAAAATGGAAATCAAAATCTAAATCAACTATACTTGAAGCAATGAATATTGTAATAGAAACAAAGGATAGTTAGTGGGATCTTTAGAAAAGTGCAGGAGTAAATTACATAGAAAAAATGGAGATTGTGTAAACAATACATGCAGAAGAATGTTTTCAAGGAGGAATGACGTTTTAGAGAAGGCAGGAATTGAATAATTTATGTAAAGTTATTTAGATTATACATTGCACATGTTGTTATATATCTTATAATATTTGTGAACCTGTGAATATGGTTTTATTTATTACTTTTATATAAATATAAGTTTGCCTATGTCACAAGTATTAATTCAATAAAGGTATTAAAAAAACAAATAATTTCTATATCTAATAAATATGCTGCCCATAACCATAACCATAATTAAAATAACATTAAATTAATATGGCTATTCTCACCACAGCTTCACTGCTTAAGGACCTGGCTACCCATTGTATGGCTTGTATTCTCATAAAGTACCCAAAGGATGAGAAAGGCGTATTAAGCACAAAAATACTTCCAGGTCTGACATGAAGGTCGAACGGTATAGCTAAACTATGTCAGTCTGAACAAACTAAATTTGTTTCCATGAAAGCAAATGATTTTAATGAGAAGGCATTAAATATATAAAGTATACAATGGTATTTACTGAAATCATTATAGGTTCACAGATTATTAGAAATGATTAGCTATATTTATTGACTTAATAGATTTCTAGGAACATGGGCTCATCCTTGATAAAAAAATAAAATAATAATGATAATAATAATAATAATAATAATAATAATGATAATAATGATACTAATAATAGTAATAATAATAATAATAATAATAATAATAATAATAATAATAACAATGACAATAATAATAATAATAATAATAATAATAACTTGCAGGCAGCACCCTAGTTGTCTAAACTGGGATTGAACCTTCTAATGCTAGTACAGTTTATAATGATTTTGGAATTGCACTCCAACAACACTATCCACTTGTGTAGTTTAACTGGCTTTGCCACTTAAAGTTCACAAGATCGAGAAGCAGTCACTGATTGGGTACCTGTTGTGACTTTTGGGGGCTTTGGAGTAGAATGACATTGGGGGATGTCCTGTGTCAACAACATCGTATGAACTGAATACACTGCATTGTAACTATCCCTACTTTCCGTAAGGTATTGTAGCCATGTCAAACATTCCTTGCTTCTATGCATCAGTATTTTACATTCACATTAGGCAGTGTACTAAATGTATGTCGTCCATCTTATTAGAGAACAAAGAATTCTCCAACAGGGTATTAAAATCTTCTCCAACAGGATACTGATGCACAGGAAATCATGGTAAAAAGCAAGTCTGATGCTTCTTGGCAGCATATTGTGTTATTGTGAGGCAGAAAGTAAAAAAAAAATGGTCCCCATTTTTTAAAACTCACTAAATGTGGCATTGCTGTTTAGTGGTCATAAAAATAATAATGATGTAAAGAAAACAAACGCACTCAACTAGAAAAAGTAACTGCAATAGCAGTTACAAGTACTTGCTATTTTATTTACTCATCACTAAGCCCTGTTTAAAAAGTATGTGTGTGTGTGTGTGTGTATGTGTGCAACAGAGAGAGATGAGAGGGAAAGTAGATGTGGTGTGTAAG
>NC_056741.1:140240227-140365227 GCF_019279795.1 Protopterus annectens
TGCCCTAGGGCAGATAGCCTAGTATCTACCTATGAACCTATGAACCATGAGGATAGACAGCTGCAGGACCAGTACCATGGCTCACAATATAAAGTGGAGGCATGGGACTGTCTTGCATGTGATCTCACCAGTGTTACTGCATCCCTCGAACTGGTGATCAGGTCTGGCACCATTTTGCTGACCTCAAGCATAAGAAGAGAGAGCTCTTGGACCAGGGGATCCAAAACACACAGGCACAGAATGTCCCATCAGTGTGTAGGTATCAGTATCAATTAGTGTTTACTGAAGTCCAGCCTGAGTATGTGGTCGACAGATATGCATAAATGTTTGTTTATCTCCCGTACAGCTGCAGATGAGAGGGCTATAAACATGGACACTCATGCCAACAGATTGCTAAGGCTGCGCCAGGAGGCCAGTGAGTACAAATCTAGTTTGCAGTATATAGGTTGTTGTTATTTCTGAGATGGTTAACCTGGTTAGTGAAAGACAGAAGGGCAGTGGTTGTACTATGGTTTGGGCGGAAGCCGTGCTGGGTTGAGGAGAGGATTATGTGAGGTTAAGAAATGTATCACTTGGGTATGAATACATTTTTCATGGAGTTTGGACAGGGGGGATAGGATAGCAATGGGGCAGTAGTTTGATAGCTCGTAGGAGTTGCCACCTTTGTGTAGGGGGATAATATGTGATACTTTCCATAGTTGAGGGATGTAAGCTTCTTTTATGGAGCGGTTGATCAGAACTGAGACAGGGTAGGCTAGAGATTCAGCTGCTAGTTTTAGGAAATTAGTTGGTAGGCAACAGCTGCAAGAGTGGTAGGTTTTAGTTTTGAGAGTAGCTTTTTGACTATGGAGGTTGGTATGGGAGAGAGAGTAAAAGATGGTATATTATTGTGGTCCTTAGTGGGGGTGAATAGAGGGTTATTGCTAGATAGCTGGGTAGATAGTGATAGAATAGAGTCTATGAAGTGATGGTTGAATTTAGAAGCTAAGCTGTCATTAGTGGTATTTGTGTTGGGAGCTGGGGTAGTAGTTTTACCAGGTTTTAGAAGAGAGTTAATAGCATGCCAGAACTTTTGGGGGGTTTTAGAATGTTAGTTTTGGAGATTTAGGAAGTAGCTTTGTTTATCTAGCTTTGTTTGTCTTTTGGCTTGATTACGAAGTTGTTGATAGTTCTGTCTATTTAAGCTAGTGTTGTTCTTTTTCCAGATCTTCCAGGCATTATCTCTGGCTTGTAGTAAGCCTTTTGTGGTCCTAGTCAGCCAAGGGGCATAGTTTACTTTGGTTCTAAGTTTTCTAATGGGAGCTACTGTATTCAAAACATTCATAAAAGTACTATTGAATAGTATAACTGCCTGGTCTAGTTCCAGAGTACATAATGGTTTCCAATTTCATTGTCGTAATATATTGTTGAGAATTTCTGGATTTACCTTGTGCTCATCTCTAGTTTCCTTATACAGTATGGGTTTGGCTATGTTTAACTTTTTACGAAGAAGGAAAGTGGGGCAGTGATCACTGAGTGAGTCAGGTAGACAGCCCACGTGATAATTTTGACTAGGGAAGTTTACTAAAGTCCAATCAATAGTTGACCGTTTCTTGGATTTTCTGTCCACTCTGGTGGGTTCTTAGATTAGTTGAGAGACTCCAAATAAGTTAATATGGTTTGTGGGATTGCTAGAATTGCAGGATTGCCAATCTAGATTTAGGTCTCCTAACAGGATGCTTTCTTGTGGCAGGTTGGTTGTAGCCCATTGTAAGATTTCCTCTATTGTTGCTGAGTTATTTCCTGGAGGGATATAACTACAAAGGATGTTAATTCTCTTTTTGTTGTTTAGAGATAGGACTGAGCCAAATGTTTCAGCATTTTGGAATTTGGGAAGTGGGGTTTGCAGAGGCTGGAGGTTGAGTGTGTTTTTAAATAGAATAGCAACTCTGCCTCCCTTTTTAGCATATCTGTCTAGTCTTAGGATGTTATAGCCTGGTGGAAGAATTTCTTCATTTTGGGTGGAGGGTTTTAGCCATGTTTCAGTAATAGTTAGTAAATCTGGGGAGTATTGGGCTATGAATGTGTGTAGGTCATGCAGTTTCTTAGATATACTTCTTGAGTTTAGGTTTATAATAAGTAGGTCTGATGTTTGTTTGTGTGAGAGAATGTTGTTGCATGGACCTGGGTTGGGGTGTATGTCTCCTGAGATTAGTGAACATTTTTTGTAGATTAGTTTGAGTTTTATAGCATGTGCTAGATCTATATTTGTTTTTGGTACTGCTTGTTTTTTGAGAGGCTGAGTGATGGGTGTTTTGTATATATAGAATAATGAGCTATCACTAAATAGTTTAGAGCAGATTGTAAAATGTATGTGTTTGTGTGTGTGTGTGAAAGAATGTGTTGTGTGGAATGAATTGATTAATGGTATGTTAATGGGTGTGGATGTGGTGAAAGTTAGTGTGGAGAGAGTTAGAATTAGTGATAGTGGTAAGAATTGCATGGTTAGTGTAGCTACTAGAGATATTTAGATAGGAAGTAAAATGGGTGTGGTAGTGGTTGGGTGCTAGATCTTTAGTTTGGCTATTGGGTGGGGTGTTTGGCTTGGGTGTGGCTGGGTGTAATTGAAGGAAGGTGCTTATTGGTGTGGAAATTGGATTGGTTGTCAGGGTTAGATATAAATGTAGATGCACTGGGGGTGGGTGGGATTTGTGGGTAGGGTAGGGGAGCGGAGTGAGCTCGGAGGGCGAACGGAGCGGGAAGAGCCGAGAGGTGAGGTGGCTCAGGAGAAACAATCAGTGAACAGGATTACAACTACAGGTAAAGCCAGGGAGTGGGATTTTATCTTTTGTGGTGTCTGTACTAGTAGTAGTATGTACAAGAACTATTGTAATTCCTTCAAAATAAAAAGAAAAACTAGGGAGAAAGAGAAATTATTAAGTAGAAAAACTCTGTTAGGGGCAGAGATAAATCCTGTTTGGTAAGCCTTCAGGTCTAATAAAAGTGGGTTTAGCAGGACCTTTTTATGGTAAAATGCTGCCACCTGGTGGTAAATAAGGGGAGTGATTCCCAGCAGTTAGAATTCTGCACAACACTTGTAATGCTTTTATGGGGTTATTAGGAGCAGTCGGGGGATAACTATGGACTCAGGGGGCTTGCGGCAGGCTGCTATCACATACACTGGTAGGACGCTGGATAATAGTAAAATGCTGTTAGAGCTACATACACTGAGTTGTCCCTGTAGGATTTGAGTTGTGCCTTTTTCACTTTGGGAGGTGTTTGTTATGCCTGGGAGCAGGGTATCCTGAGACGTCCTCACTATGACCGGAGGGATTCCTGACCGAAGTACTATCCTTATATGTAGGAATAGTACAGGGGACACCCGTAGTTACAGCTGTAAGGAGAGGAGAGACAAAAAAAAAGAAAAAAAACCTTAGTACATCAGGAAAGTAGGCGGAGGATTGTGTATAGGATAGGAATAGAGAAAGGTGCATTCAGTGTGAGAGGGAATAGTACCAGCGTGAGTCAAGGATAGAGAAATACCAAGAGTAAAAGTGGGAAGATAAGACAGGATGAGGGAGCAACCTCTACTGTATCAGAAGAAAGAGTAGAATAGGAGGCAGAGGGAGAGACAACTGTGAAAATAAGGATAGATGAAGAGAAATGGGAGGCAGATTAGTAATACAAAGTAGGAGTACCACTTATTAAATTCAGTGCCCCTGTTAACTCGGGGATTGCACTTGTAACAAACAAACACTCTATACAAAATAAAATACAATGCCCTTGTTAGCTCAAGGATAACACTTGTATCAAACACTCTATACAAAATAAGTCAAACTAAAATGCATTCACATGGATATGATTATTCTCTGCACACACAAGGAGATCTAACTGTATAATATAATTTGATCTGTTATTCTATACACAAAGACACTGTTATTCTATACACAAAGACACTGTTCCTGTAAATACTATATACTATATATGGAACATATATACATAATATAAATAAAGATATATGTATAAAATATATACATGTACACATCTCTCTCTCGCTCTTTCTCTCTCTATATATATATATCTATATATATATATATATATATATATATATATATATATATATATATATATATATGTATATACTCATAACATGCAGTGGAGTCATACCTCAGAACCATACCTCTCAACCTATTAGTGTAAGAAATCTGGCCAAAGGCTGTCCATTTGGGGGAGACAATGGGCCAAAACTAGGGACATATATTTTACATATTGCTCTTATAAATGTGGAATGCTGCCAGAGTGACAGGGTTTGCTTCAGCATACATGTTCTGAAGGATGTGAGTTTTGAAACTGAAATGTATGTCATCAGTTACTGTCAGAAATCCTCAGGTCATCACGGTGATGTACCAGGGATATAAAAATAGTGAATTTGTGGATCAGACCAGAAATATGAGCAATAAACCTGGACATTCTGCAACAATCTGACCAGTCAAGAGGTAGGCTCAGAACCCCTGAGTGCAACAAATCTGGAGCAAGCCTGACAAAGTGGGGCGAGAATGCAATGAAAAAAGTGACATATCTGAAATACTGTAGTAGATAAGCTGACACAGTTGCTGCAGTAACACCCTCATGCCTGTCCTAACATATATTGACTGAAGTAGCACAAGTCCAACTCTCACTTACTTCCCACTAGTTAGTGACTGAAATCCTCACATCATCCCACTAATGTGTCAGAAATACACAACACTTATGGGGGCCAGGCAACAGTACATCCTACAAATATCTGGACATAACATCACATTAGGGAAACTACACTCAGCTGCTAAGCATGTCACCAAGCACAGTCCAAACTACAGTCAGACTGACACAACACTAACCCAAATCAGCTATGAGGAATTATACATGTATCAGCAAATATATCAGGCACTACAGGGATGTAACATCACTGAAAAACAGACACCAGTGTGAAAGTGCATACCCACAACCAATTCCACCACTGTCACAGTGACATACCGGTAAGCCAAAGGAACAGTATAGTATAAGGACTGTGTGAACAAAAACATCTCAACATATTTGCCACTCACACACTACCCCTTCATATACTGGCTAAATTCACAGTGTAGTATGATGCCTGACCAGGGTATGGGACATGTCTCAGTTTGCACCTACAAACATATACAGCTGAAAGACCACAAGAAACAGGAGCAGCATGCACAACCAGATAGAAAAGGAGCCATAACACATACATCTACCCCCCCCCCCACACAGAGGCCAAATAACATTGACTCACTACACTGCTACACAATCCTGACTGTCTGTCACCAATCACCAGAAATATACAGACCTCTCAAGTGTTCAGACTCCTACAGAATGTCCAGGCTTTGTCCTCATATATAAGGCATTGTACACATAACATGTCTGGCAGTCTGATACATCACTGGGATGGTATCAGGAATGAAGGCACTAAATAATGATATACCTTACCTATCACACACTTACTGCATGACATCTGGACAAAGCCTGACATACTTTGGGACAGAGGCCCCAAAACAGGGGCATATGTGAAATATTGCTGTTATAAACTGAGACAGTTGCTGGTGTAACAGGGTTTGTTGTAACATGATGTACCAGGGATACAAAAATAATGAATCTGTGAATTTTCTGAGGTATATGAAGTCAGAAACAGAAATTGATGATTCCATTTATTAACTGCAGTCCCACAGTTTGCTACTGATTTTCCAAAGACAAAATATGTCTGAGGAACACACCAAACATGATAGTCCAAAATCTTTAATAACTTTGTAAGGCTTAAAATCATGCAGAAATGCCATGTCCACACAAACCCTGTTAAGCTAGCATTAATTCAACTGTATAACAGCAATACTTACATTCTGTCTTTATGTTTGGAACATTCTTCCCCAGTTTGTTGGTCTGTCTGCACAGTTTTTGTTGTATGAGGTATTTCCAGCTACTTTCTATGATGCTGTTGCTCACACACCTCCATGACGTCCTCCTCACAGGCAAGGAAAAGGGCCAACGCCCACATGAAGTACTCAATTATAGGAGTGTGTTGTCATTCCATTGGCTATAGGAATAACACCACAGCTGTTCTGCATGCATTTAGCAAGTGGGGGACATCAATTGGTGCACATGCCATCAAGCTGCTGTCTATGCAGAACAGATGTATACCCTACATCTGAAAGAGAGAGAGGGAGAGACAGACATACAGAGCAAGACACCAAGCTACACATAGTGGAATAAAACCAATCATACTTGGAAAACAAAAAAAAAAATGTATGTCAAACAAGTAAGCATGTAATAGAATGCAGTAGGGGTATGTAATAATGGTAAATAGGATGTTCAATAAATATGTCTCAACAATACTTGCTGTACTGATATATTGCTGATCAGCACCTGTGGCCATAGCAACTGGGTTTGTCTGCAGTGGCACATATCACAGCTCAGGCCCCTGAGTCACCCCAGGAAAGGATGGCTCACATATAACTACTAGTGGAGTCTGTGTTGAACAGTACTGACTGTGACACTGCTAGACCAGCTACTGGGATGTCGTAGATATCCATATGTTAATTGTTAATACAACTATGATATACATGTCTGTCACAGAAATGTGAAAGACCTATACAGGGTATTTGCATAGTGAAATACTGTTGCAGATGTGTTTGTTGAACTGCATGTGATATACTGAACTCATACCATTCAACTGTCCAGTGATATGCACATTGACCATTTGTGTGCCTCATATTTGTAGTCATGTACTCATAGAGTTGTGTTATGTCTGACAAATCATTGGCAACCTTTGAAGACTGACATTACAACATCTACTTCCCTTTCTTTTGGCTGTTCCCATTAGGGGTTGCCACAGTGGATCATCTATCTCTATTTCCTCCTGTCTTCTGCATCTTGTTCTGTCACACCAACCACCTGCATGTCTTCTATTACCACAACCATACACCTTATTTTAGGCCTTCTTCTTTTACTCTTAGCCGGCAGCTTTATCCTTACCATCATTTTCCCAAAATATTCAGCATCCCCCCTCAGCACATGTCCCAACCAACATAATCCCACTACTCTCTAGCTTGGTCTCCAAACCATCCAACCCGGGCAGACACTCAAACATACATATCCCTAATCCTGTCAACCCTCTTCCCACCCAGTGCAAATGTTAACATCTTTAACTCTGCCACATCCAGCTCTGACTCCTGCCTTTTTGTCAGTGCCACTGTCTCCAACCCATATAACATAGCTGATCTCACTACCACTTTGTAGAGCTTCCCTCTCATTGTAATGTTACCCGTCTGTCACAAATCACTCCTGATACTCTTCTCCACCCTCCACATCCTACCTGTATACTCTTCTTCACCTCACCCCCACATGTCATTACTCTGAACTGTTGATCCCAAGTATTTAAACTCATCCACCTTTGCAAATTCTACTCCCTACATCCTCACCATTCCGCTATCCTCCCTCCCATTCACACACATATATTCTGTCTTAGTCCTTCTGACCATCATTCCTCCCCTCTCTAGAGCATTTCTCCACCTCTCCAGGGTCTCCTCAACCTGTTCCCTACTCCAACTACAGATCACAATGTCATCTGCAAACAGCACAGTCAATGGGGACTCCTGTCTGATCTTGTCTGTCAACCTGTCCATCACCACTGCAAATAAGAAAGGGCTCAGAGCTGAACCCTGATGTAATCCCACCTCCACCGTAAATGCACCTGTCACTCCCACCATAGAACTCACCGCTGTCACACTACCCTTGTACTCATCCTGTAGCACTCACAGATTCCTGTGCCACTCCTGACTTCCTCATACAATACCACAACTCTTCTCTAGGCACCCTGTCATATGCTTTCTCTAAGTCCACAAAGACACAATGAAACTCCTTCTGACCATCTCTGTACCTCTCCTTCAACACTCTCAGGGCAAGCATCGCATTTGTACTGCTCTTTCCTGGCATGAAACCATACTGTTGATCATTAATCTTCACCTCCCTTCTTAACCTAGCTTCCACTATGCTTTCGCATAACTTCATGCTGTGACTGATCAATGTTATCCCTCTGTAGTTACTACAGCTCCGCACATCACCCTTATTCTTATAATCGGTAACAAAACACTTTTTATCCACCCCTCATGCATCCTCTCACTTTCCAAGATGACATTATACAATCTGGGTAAAAAGACCACTGCCATTTCCCCTAAACACCTCCATGCTTCCACATGTATGTCATCTGGACCAACAGCCTTTCCATTCTTAATCCTCTTCATAGCTATCCATACTTCCCCCTTGCTAATCTGTTGCACTTCCTGACTTACCATACCTACATCATCTAACCTACTCTCTCTCCCATTCTCTTCATTCAACAGCCCATCAAAGTACTTTTTCCATCTGTTCAACACACTGTCCTCACTTGTGAGTACATTTCCCTCATTATCCTTTGTCACCCTTATTTGCTGCACATCCTTTCTAGCTCAGTCCCTCTGTCTAGCCAATCGGTACAGGTCCTGTTCTCCATCCTTAGTTTCCAACTTTTCATACCACCCTTCATACACCTCATACTTAGCCTTTGCCACCTTCTCTTTGCCATACACCTCATATCCTTATACTCCTGTTTACTTTCTTCATCTCGCTGACAATCCTACGTCTTCTTCACCAACCTCTTTCTCTGTGTACTCTCCTGTACTTCCTCATTCCAGCACCAGGTCCCCTTGTCCTCCTTCCTCTGTCCAGATGTCACATCAAGCAGATTTCTAGTTGTTTGCTTTACTAGCTGTGCTGTAATAACCCAGATATTCTGTAACTCTTCACTGCCACCACCTGCCTGTCTTAACTCTTCCCTTAACTCAACCTCACAATAACCCTTTTTCAGTTTCCACCATTTGATCCTGGGTGCTGCCTTCACACTCCTCCTCTTCTTCTTGATCAACAGTGTCATCCCACAAACCAACATTCCATTATGCCTAACTACACTTTGCCCTGTCACCAATTTCCAGTCTTCAATCTCCTTCAAACAGACTCTCCTACATAGGAGATAATCTGCCTGTGTGCATCTTCCTCCACTCTTGTATGTCAACCTATGCTCCTCTGTCTTTTTAAAATATGTATTCACCACAGACGTATCCATCCTTTTTGCAAACTATACCACCATCTCACCTTCTGTATTCCTTTGCTTAACACCATACCTACCCATCACTTCTGCATCCCCTCTCTTCTCTTAACCAACATGCCCATTGAAAGCTGCTCCAATCTCCACTCTCTCACCCTTGGGTACAGTCATCACCACTTCATCCAACTCACTCCAAGATTTTTCTGTCTCATTCATCGTACACGCAACTAGCAGAACATATGCGCTAACAACAGTCATCATTACACCATTAATGTCCAGCTTCATTAGCATCACTCTATCCGACACTCTTTTCACTTCCAAAAACACCCTTGCCATACTGTTCCTTCAGAATAACCCCTACACCATTTTTCCTCCCATCCACACCATTATAGAACTATTTGGACCCAACACCAGTACACCTAGCCTCACGCCCCTTCCATCTGGTCTCTTGTACACACAATATATCAGTCTTCCATCTGTACATCATATCAGCTTGCTCTGTCCCCATACCAGTCATACTGCCAACATTAAAAGATCCTACCTTCACTAACATACTCCTAGCCTTTCTCCTCTCTTCCTGCCATATGAGCATCAGACATTCTCCAGGGTATGTCTGTGAATGCAAAGGCTACTTTGCTATCAAATGACTTGTGTGTTACAGGAATATTAAGAAAGTGTCACTAATTTTGGCTATTTGCCCCCCCCCCCATGTATGTGTGGCATCCTGCAGATGTCCTTCTGTAACAGGTTGACAGGAATGACTGATCAGCAAGAGTGTAAATACAGTGTGCCATACTGACATAGAACAGAAATGTATACTCGGTATTACCTGTGCACATCTATGTATGAGTTGGTGTACTTGGCTGCCTCATAACAACAGATATGGGATGCAAAATGTCAGGTAAATAAGCTGTACATGTTGTACACATGTGTAATCCCACTTTCTATGCATCCAACAGAGTTAGATTTCTACAGCTACTGTTTGTTGCATTGCTCTGACACAGACATGGGTACTAGAATAAGCATGATTATCAAGTTGAAATTTCAGAGGTGGCCAACTGTGTTATGACCTTGTGTTCATGCATACTACAAACAGCCATATGACCACCGACATAGCTGTATGGACTCAGCAATACCTTACCTCTAAAACCTGACTCCACCAAAGTAGAGCAATCCCCTTTGCTGGACAGCAGCAATACACAAACCGCATAATTGGTCGCTATTTTGGCTGTACAGGTCAGAGTAGGAGCAGGCACCAACTTGGCAATGAGTCAACCTTTGTCTGAATGAGCATATAAGGTCCCAGGTAGATTACTGTAAAGCTATCTATGAGTACAAATTGGACACATCCACCAAGGGCAATCACAAAGCTGTCTTCACATATGTCTGCAATATCAAAGGTGACAACACAGCCCACCCTGTAATGGTGGTCAATCACACCACATACGCACACACCATAGCTATAGGCAACCTGCTACAGACAGGCATAGGGCAAACATCACCCCCATGGTTCACCATCAGTGTATGTGGATATGCACAGCACCCACACCCCTCCCCTCATCATCAGGGAGCAGGTGCATACTGCCTAATCAAAATCAACAAAAGCAAGTCCCCAGTGGACCTGATAACATTCCTGTCTGCATCCTACATGAGCTGAGGCATATGCTTCCAGCTCCATTACACACTGTATGCAAGCAAAGCCTGAACACCATTGACATCCCATCTGCAAGGAAGATGGCCACTGTCATCCCACTACACCAACCTGAATGATGAATGGTGGTTTATGCAATGTACTGGTCCTCATTGGGGGGAACATGACACATCAGGACCAGGAGTGCAATGCAGGTTCACACTGTGCTGATAGATGACAGGGGTATAATGTGGTTGTAAGTGGTGGCTAATGGTAGGCAGTATTGATGTGCTGGGCTCTCCAAATAACTCTGGAGAATGTCTGAGGTCCTGTGATGTATTTCCCTGTTTATGTCTTCCAGGTGCCATGCAGCGTCAGCCAGTGTACATTGCTGAGGAAAATGCAGCCATTACAGAAGCAATACTACAGCACCATGCAGTGCTGTTCGTCAGAGCCGACAAAATCTGTGGGAGCAGTCTGCCCTGTGGGATGACCTTCTCTACAGAGTGAACAATTTGTGCCACTATGGCCACACATACGATCAGGTCAGGCATCGGGCAACTGACCTGTTATGTTGTGCCTGGCAAAGGGCTGCTGCTGTGGCTAGGGACTGTTCTGCCACAGGTGGAGGTCCTGCTACGCAGGTCCCACTTACACCAATGGAGGAGCTCCTTGCCAACCTTGGGGTAGCCCCCACACAACAACCAACAAATGACACATCAATCGTGGAGGTGGGTGGCACCCCGGCAACAGGCGAGGATCATCCAGGTAAGGCCACAGTGTGCATCAATTTAAGCATGTAGCAGTCATACTATCTTCAATAGAGTATCCAGATGCATATGTGAGTTCAAACTGCATTTGTGGGTGGGGTTTAGTAATGCACACAAGTGCACATCTAAGGTGAGGGACAGCAAATTTTGTAATATCATAGCTTGTACTGTACCTGTGCAGACACGTAGCATTCATATTGTACCAATGCCAAATGTGAGTCTACTGACAATACTTCTCCCCACAACTACATAGGTACCTCTGGCCTGCATGTGGGATGGCAGCCTGAAGCCAGTGAGTATGAGATTTTCCTATTGTGGCTCACCAGTACAAAAGGAATGTTAAGGTCATGCATGTGACCATGCACACAACTGTTACTCTTAGCTATTTTGCAATATCTGCATGTCCACTTGTGGTTGGGTTAACTGCATAGCATCACAGTGCTCATCACAGCGGCCTATTTGCAGGAGATGTCACATATCTGTAGCATACCTCACAACCTGTCATTGCAGGAAATCTGGACAAAGGCTGACAACTAGGCACATATTTTATAAATTAGTGTTATACAGTGCATATAAATGGTGTACACACACCTGTTAGAATGCCATGTATTTGTGAAATACAAAAATTAGAGCACAATAACACATTTCTGAACCCTTCCAACCTTTCATGTGACCTATAACCTGTACAATCCAATTGTAAAACAAACAAATCTAGTAGGGGAACAATTATGACACAAAAAACTTACAAGAAGCTAGATGCATACGTGTGCACAGGCTGAAGCTAATACTGTGTTGAAACAGCTTTTTATATTATTACAGCATTATGTCTTCTTGGGTACACACCTGCTATCAATTACAGAGACTCTTTGATTAACAGCACATTGTGGTTAGCTGTCCTAACAGGATCATCTTCAGTTTACCCAGTTCCCTGCTACAGCAACAGCCATAGTTTACATACAGGTTACAGAGCAGCAAAGGGATCTCATTTGTGAACGGTATCAGCCCAAAGAAGGGTAAACACACATTTCCACAGCATTGCATATACCATGGAACACTGGGAAGACAGTCATCACATGACAGTGGAAATATGGGGTAGCAGTGACATTGCACAGAACTGGACATCCCTCCAAATGTGTGGAGAAGACAAGACCCACACTAGTCAGGGAGGGTGCCAGGGGACCTACAGCATCACTACCGGAATTGCAGGAATCACTGGCAAGTACAGGTTGTGCATTACATGTGACAACAATCTCCCGTATTCTCCACATGTGTGACCTGTGGGGTAGGTTTGGAAGATGGAAGCCTTCTCACACACAGAACAACATCCAGGTCTGGAGGATTTCTCAAGGAAAAATACATCATGTCCCCCAATAGCATGTGGGGAAATGTGTTATGGTCTAACGAGACCAAGGTTGCATGTTTTGGCCACAGTACCAAAAGGTTTGTTTGGCACAAGAACAACACTGTGCATCACCAAAAAAACACCATCCCCATGGTGAAGCATGGTGATGGCAGTGTCATGCTTTGAGGTTGCTGCTCATAAGCAGGAAGTGGGCCTATAGCCAAGGTAGAGAGGATTAGGAAGAGTTCAAAATACCAGTCCCTTTTAGCCCAAAATTGTCATGTGTCTGCTAGAAAACTGTGGATGAGGATGACTTACACCTTTCCACACAACACTAACCCATACCATACATCAAAGTCCATAAAAGAATGTCTTCACCAGAAGACAGTCAATGTCTTGGAAGGGGCCAGCCACAGTCCACATATATATCCAATAGAGAATCTATGGGGTGCCCTGAAGAGGCCTGTGCAAAAGTGATGCCCTCACAATCTGACATCTTCTTCTTCAAGGGAGAGTGTACAACTATTGCTAAGTCGAGATGTGCCATGCTGATACACACCTGCCCAAGAGGATTGACTGCTGTTACGAAATCAAAAGGTGCTTTCACAAAGTATTAGTTTAAGGGTGTGCACAGTCATGCAACCAGCCTATTGTACGTATTTCAACTTCTACATGTTACCCCTAACCAATATGTTTGTCCTTCAATTGGATTGCACAGGTTATAGTTCACATTAAAGTTGGGAAATGTTATCACATGATTTCTGTGGTCTCATGTTATATATCAGGCAAATCTGGCATGTTAACAGTGGTGTCTACACTTATAATGTCCACTGTAAGCTTAGAAGATTGTTAGTGTAACTGGTTCTGTTGTAACATACCTGTACTGCAGGCTTTGAAGTGTGAGACTCAAAATATGTCATTAAATAGTGACACTAGTCCTCATATCATCCCAGTAATGTGTCAGACAAATAAAGGATTTATAGTGAACAGTCCAGAAGTATGAGCCACACATGTATCAGCGACACTCTGCACAGTTGAGAAGCATGTTCCATAGGAGTTGCCACAGTGCAATATGGGTGAACAGCAATTATGTGTACATTGGTGCAGTGTGTGCTACTTGAAGGCCCATCACCTACTAACACTATTCACATATCACAGAGGTGTGTGTGTGTATATATATATATATATATATATATATATATATATATATATATATATGTTGTAACAGGAAGTGGGAAGGGCTGCACTGCATGATGTTGAGGGCCTGTCCAGGGTGTGTATGTAGTGGTCTGTTTGTGTTGTGAATGTCACCAGTTGGCTATTGTGAGGTCTGTGTAATTCCTGTCTGCCACCTCACCTGTGTGTATGTGTGTGCATGCATGTGCATGCTTGTGCATGTGTTTGTATGAGTGTGTGCGTGTGTAGCAGTAAATGCTATAGCGCAGGTATTAATTTACATATGTTGTCTTCCCCCGACCGGTGGTCATAATGGTTGCAGTCCCTCCTGCTCAGTATCTGATGTCAGTGTCTCTGCAGACTCTGGCAATGATGATGGTCATATTCAGGCACAGGTGGTGTTGTCAGGGGCTGAATCTATGCCATTGGTTGGCATTTCACACGCATCCAGAATGTCTCCACACACGGTCACAATGCCCACACATGCCCCATCCCCAGCAGGCACAGATGCTGGACAGTTGACAGGTGGTGGCATGGAACAGGCTAGTGTGGTGACTATGGCAGGTGTGAGTGTAGATACTGTCCATAGCCAGAGTATAGGTGAGGTCCCACACAGGCGGATGGACAGGGGTGCTCACAGGAGGTCTGCTGCTGGTCAAGACACTGTCACAAGTGCCACAGCAGGTGTCACCAGATACATGTTTCAGCCTGTCATGGATGCATAGGCATGTAGTGAATCCAACACCAGACAAATACTCAGGGTAGTGGATGCAACTTTTCCTGGTTTACGTGGTGACATATGTGACCTTGTTGAGGCCATATGCCAAAATACTGAGGTCATGCACAGAAGGTGGGCTGAGACCTTGGCAATCCTTGACTGTGACATGTCTGTGCCAGAGCGTGTGGTGGGAGATGGGCGTCGGCCATGTGGACATAGGTCAGCACCAACATCAGCTTAGAGTTTACGGGGCCATGCACCTTCACACTCTCGTAGTGGCAGTGACACAAGCACTACCAAAGGGGGTTGCTGTTTACATCACAACAGAGCAGGCCATGGGCACGTGGTCCTTGCTGGTCCCATCAGGGACACAGATCTAGCAGACAGCAGTCTCCATTAGGAAGCAGTGCTGCATCTGGCCTTGGGCCTGGTGGTGCCAATGAGGCTCCTGGCAGGACCAGTTCACTTCTCCATGGCCAGAGATGGTGAACTGATCACCCTATCATGTATGGTCCACGGCTGTCCAACATACCCCTGTGTAGGGCAGCCACATGGTGTGACTGTTTGCATACACACACACACACATCCATATCACAGGCAAGTCACCTCCAGACACACACACACAGCACCTCTGCACAGCCCATCTATAGGATACCCCTACAAACACAGACACATAGATGTCAACCATATGGCCCAGCCTAGGCCTCTGGCAAACCCACACTACACCCTGTGCATATGATGATACCTGTGCCACATCCCTGTCATCCATACCATAGATGCAGGGATAGGCTAATATGGGTCAGATGCACAGGGTGAATATAGTATAGTGTAGCTATGTAATACTGTTTGAGGTGCTGTCTGCTTGCATTTGTTATGGGTACACATAAAGGTGTATGTACCTTATTAGCCATGATGCATTATTATTGTTAGTACCACTGACTGAATGTAGTCTGACATGATGTATTCTGTTTGTGTTCCAGGTGTCTGTGTATCTGCAGGCTGTGGTCCTGCAGACATTACCAACATGGAGTATGGAAGAGTGGAAATACACTGACCATTTCATAGCCAAGGTACAGCTGCATATGTATGTTTACCAGGTGTGTATGCATGCAACAGTGTGTGATGTACACTGTTGTCAGACAGTGTGACCTGGCATACATACTCCTTGTCACAGACAGATAGCCTTTAGACATGCCACCTCAGTGTTGTGTAGTACCACAGGCTCATACATGTTGAACAGGTTATTGGAGTACTGTCAGTAGGTCCCTCACCAGCTTAGCCATTATATTGACTGCAACAGATTCATGTGTCAACACCTGTTGCCTCTGCCATTTCTTTCCCATACACTCAACCCTCATGCAGTTGGTGAGGGCATACATGGTACTGTGTATGACAGCTTTGTGGTATGTATTCCTGAGTTCACAGGGTGGAACAGGGAGACACAATGGTATATCATTTGCATATACACAATAAAGACTGACACAGGGTATGTACATAGAGTAATACAAACACAGTTGGCAATGGACAGATTCATAAACCTACATATCCACTTTAATGTACTGTAGTGCTACACACACATGACATGGCCCACATAGATTATATGCCTGGGACATAATCCACTACCTCTTACAACATGTAATGTTGTGAATGCCTTCATGGATAGTGTAATATCCCACCAGGAATAGCAACCAGAGTCATCTATTGCTCCTACAAGCCTGGACAAGTGATAGGATAACAGACATTGTATCAGCATGATGTTTCAGTCAGGTATGATATATGATACTGGCATGTGTGTCAGTATACTAGCTGTGACCTATTTGGCACAATATCACATACATGACCATTGTTAGGGGACACAGACTGCATATGGGTTGCAAACATCAAGATATTACATAGACATCTGTACAGCTGACTGCAATGGCCTGTACAATGGTCTAACATGCTGCATGTGAGGCAGGTGCCATTAGCATGCTATATAAAGTAATGCCACCTGGAGGTGGTAAACATGCGTGAATGTTACACACTTCAAAATAGTATAACCCACACAGGATATGATTTTCAACCCAAGCGCGCGCACACACACACGCACACACACACACACACACACACACACACACACACACACACACACACACAGTTGCCAGTATTGTGATTAGCACCCACCATTATGTTATTTCTACTATAGTGTTACACAGTTATTAGATGCGCCACAGAGTTTATATGGATTCATCTTGTCCCAAGATACTTCTAAGGTGAATGACATCAGCAGACCTTGTAAAGTAGGTTGATGGGAAGTGTACATGGTGGTATACAACTCTAAATGGTATAACCCACATAGGATATGATTCTCAACCCAAACACACCCACTCACACAGTTACCAGTATTGTGATTAGAACCACCGCCTATCTAGTTATTTCTTATATAGTGTTACACAGTTATCAGATGCACCACAGAGCTTATATGAATTCACCTTATCCCAAGGTACTTCTAAGGTGAATGACATCAGCAGGGCTTGTAATGTAGGGTGATGGGAACTGTACAGGGTGGTACACAACTCAACATGGTACAAACCACACAGGATATAATTCACACAAACACACACACACACACTTGCTAGTATTGAAATTAGAACTGCTGCCTATCTAGTTATCTAGTGATTTGTACTATAGTGTTACATAGTTGTCTCACACACTACAGTGCTTACTGGGCTGACCATTGGCCAAAGGTGCTGATAAGGGGAATGACATCAGCAGGACTGATAAAGTAGGGCACTGGGTGGGACACATCAAAATACTTCTTCTTACAAACATACATACTTATATACCCACACACACACATTTGACAGATCTGAGATTAGAACCCCTGCCTAGCTAATGATTTGTACTATAGTGTTACACAGTTATCGCACATACTACAGAGCTTACTGGGCTGACAACCGGTCAAAGGTGCTGATAAGGAGAAATGACATAAGCAGGACTGATAAAGTGGGGCTCTGGGAATTGTTTTGGGTGGGAATGGCCTAAAACTGTTTTACCTACAAGCAAACACTCCCTCACTCTCACACACACAACTGTCACACACACATACACACAGTTGCCAGTATTGAGATTAGAACCCCTACCTATCTAGTTATTTTTGCTATAGTTTTATGCAGTTACCGCATGCACTACAGAGCTTATAGGAGTGTAAGGAGTCTGATGCTACTTCTAAGGTGAATGACAGCAGCAGATCTTGTGATGTAGGGCAATGTGAAATGTACTGAGTGGGAACAGTCTCCTAATACTTAGACCTATGGGCACTCACACACACACACACACACACACACACACACACACACACACACACACACACACACACACACACACACACGCACATATGCAGATGATGTGATATTATAAACACAACCACAATACTGTTACACAATGGGGCTCACCTTTTATGCTGGCACGTGCAACTGTTTACAACTGGTATGCCACTGGCCACAGCAGGACATCACTGTATGACATTCAGGGTATCCATGTGTGACTCTATTTGTCTGTGTCCCCCTGTGTCTCTGTCTCTATCACTGTATGTCTCTCACTTCCTCACATCTATGTGTGTATATGCTTGACATGTTATCTGTTGCCCATATATATGTGTGTGTATCTCATGCAACTGATCAGATATATCACATATGGGCCACCTCCAGCTAGCTGAGAGTAATCCTGTCTGATGTCTGTGTGTGGGGACAGTTGAGGTGTACATAGCGTTCTGTATACACAGACATATATACACAATACAGTCATGTATTCCGATGTGGGTTCCAACATGTCCTGTGATTCTCTAAGTGTAGGAGCATGCCCAGTGTGACCTTCTATAGTTAGAGTGGGACTCCATTCCAAAGGTATGTGTACTCCAGTCCATAGTTTTGTGTGCTACAGCCATACCTCCCAGGAATACACAGGACTTTCCTCAGGGTTCTGGGTTTGTTTAGCAGACATTTTCTGACATATCTGTAGTCTGACACTGCAATGTATTGTGTCATTACCTAGTGCCAGACATCCACGGTGCTTTACCAGAGGAATACTAGTTGTATGATGCATAGACCAATATTATGAGGGTGGCTATGTACATTCTTGCCCAGCAAGGCCATTTGTGAGGTGTGGCTACAGCCAGTTGAATAATGATGCACTGTGTAAACAGTCCAGCAACCTGGTGATATACTGGCTGGGGATCTCCTGCTTCTGTGGTATCTTTCTAACCTGAGATGTCATATCCTTGTGTGGACATACCTCTCACCTGTACATTTTTTGGAAGGTTGTCCAGGTGTTTGGCTACAGGTTTCATCCAGTCTACGTAAAGTTGTATTTTTATGGCAAGTTAGTTACATATAATTGAAGAGTGATGTTACACACTAATGACAGACATTACTGTTTCACACTACATAAGCTTCAGACAATTCCCGCTACTGCAAATGCCTCACCCTACCAACTTTCTCAGTATGTAAGGGTGATACTTACAACATATGCCTATCATTGTGCCTTGTTCCACTTTTAATTCTGATGCAGAAACAAAACTTCAGTACACTCAAACCAAATGAATGAAGTCCAGTCGAAATAAGTCACCGCTCAGCCAAGTAAGATGCAAAGATTTATTGTAAAGCAACACACTTCTACTTTTCGTCCTGCTCAAATCGCAAAACTTCTTCAGACAAGTTAAAGACAAACTGCAATGCCTTTAAATACTTGCTAATCAAGCAATCAAGTCTGTTAATTGAAAAAAGCTACAATGTAGCATATCCAAAAGCAGTTTGTCACTTTAAAAAGTATGTAAAAACTTGTATATAAAAACGTGTGTATGGAAACATATATATAGGAACTTCAGCATATAAAAACCTATAACCAGTTTGCACTTCTTCTACTAAACTTCTACTTTAAAATGTATGCGAGTATGTGAATATTTTATTTCTAATAAAAATGAAAATAAAATTAAAGTTAAAAGTAGCATTAAAATTATTTTACAACTATAATTCTCTACCAGGTTATAATTTAACCAGTAGGAAATAAGAATTATACTACAAGAAAAAAACTATCTAATGAGGCTCTTGAGCCTCAAAATACATTTAATCGATAGGTAATCATTGAGACCAGGAAAGTTGCTTGCATCTAAATGTAATTGCCAAACTAGTTCTAATTTTTCTAGTATTAGTGAAGACTGACCTCCCCTCACATTAACTGGCACCATATCTATCCCTTTAAAGCGAAACTCATGTTCAGGGTAGGTATCTATTTGTTGGAGGAGGTCCGTCTTCATATTCATATACTCACATACATTTTAAAGTAGAAGTTTAGTAGAAGAAGTGCCTTGTGTCTTTAAACATAAATAAGTTATTCTCAAGGACGAGCTGTAAAAAATGCACTATCAAATCAATATTAACTGCAGTATACTCACCGTGCTCCTTCAAATATTCATAAACATAAGTGAGTCCTAGCCCATTGTATTGTTTCGTGAGACTTTGTTTAACACACATGTGGTTTTTTATCGGCGCTTTGTCGATGACCTTTTTGTTCTTTGGAAGGGGACAGTGACACAACTTCAAACTATGCTCTCTGTGATGAATAGTTTGACTACCTGTCTTAAATTTACGATGCAATATTCACCACAGAAGATACAATTTCTAGATTTATATGTGGAGAAGCTGTCGGATGGCATGATAAATACAGGGGTCCATCATAAAGCCTGCTATAGTAATTCTTTACTTATGAGGTCAAGTATGCACCCACCATTTGTCTTTAGGAACATAATGAGGGGCCAGGCAATTAGGGCTTCTAGACTGAACCCTATGGATAATGGCTATACCACTGAGTTAGATGACCTCAAAGATAGGTTAATATACAGGGGATATGGTGCACAAGAGGTTGATCATCATTTAAAGGAAGCTCAAGGGCTTCGTTCTACAGTAGCTATACCATATTTTGGGCCAGGATGTCCTCCAAATACTATGGTGAATCATAGTACTCAGTCGTATGTTAAGTTTACAACCTACTTTTCATCTGATTACTGGAAGGTCAAAGAGATCATTGGCAAATATTGGGGCATACTGCAGGTAGATGAAGATTTGAAAGGGATAGTAGGAGATGAACCCCGTTTTACAGATAGAAATAAGAACAATTTAAAAGGAATGCTCTGCTATCCGAAGTTTGATAGAAACTCTAGGGTTGTTGGACACACTAGACCTTGTATGCACTGTAATTTTTGCTCTTTTATAGATGTAAGTACTTCTTTTTCACATCCTGATTTGAAAGTAATTTTCAACACGACTGTAGAAGCAGATTGTATGACTTCTCATGTTGTGTATCTGGCTACCTGTATATCATGCGGCTCATTTTATGTGGGTAAAACTAATCGTCCTCTGCGAGATAGGATAAGAGAGCATGTTTACCATATTAGGAAAGGTACACTACATAATGCTTTGGCGAAACATGTAGCTTTGTCTGGTGCAGGTCATGGATTTTTGTTTAGGGTTTTAGAGGTAGTAACTCCAAATAAGGGGGGGGGGGGGTATTTTGAACTATACAGAGAGTAAAGAATGTGAATGGATAGTTTTGTTAAGAGCAGATTGAGGATCAGGTCTCAATGAACGTGCCTCAATTAAACCCAGGTTGAGGCAGCGTAGGAATATCAGATGAATGTATTGTATGTAATGCTGTTCTTTGTGCGTATATGCATATGTTTTATATGTATTTATGTATGTTTGTGGATATGTTTTTTATATACATTTGTCTTTTATATATTTATATGTTCTCAAGTTATGTATATATTGTTGTTTAGGTTTTAACATTGCTGTTTTTATTTGATGATATTTCTTTAAGTGTTTATTTAACTTATTATGTGATAGGCTGGTTAATTAGGGCTGTTTCCTTTATATTCCAGTGTTTCTGGTTTCAATTGTAGATCTGATGAAGCTTTTATAGCGAAAGCACTTATCTGTTCGATAAAATCTGGTGTTTTTTTATATAAGTGGATTTACTGGCTTGTGGATTGGACACACTGGAAATTGCTTTTGCCTCACCTCCATTATTTTATTACTAAATCATGGTTTACGTTTGAGTTTCAGATTATTATTGTTTTCTAGAAAATTCATATTAACACAAATCCTTTTATTTAAGCACATTTGTAATTTTATAAGAGCAGTAATTAAAATGTATTCCTATTTTTGAGCTTTTGTTCACTCTTTATTTTAGGGTTTATCCAGATTTATTCAGCTGAAAGGTCTAGAGGTATGCAAACCTCTTTACTGTTGCTCTCACTCACTCTCATGGACATCTTTGTTTCAGAAAATGTGTGCTAACACAAATATTAATACGTAAAATGTATTCCTATTTTGAGCCTTTCTCCCTCATTTATTTTAGGTTTATCTGGATATCTTGAGCTAAGAGTCAACAGATCATACTTTTCAACTGTCCAAATTTGTGAGAATGTCCAGATTTTTGGCTTGTATGTTTGGTTCCATCTTCATAAAATGTATAGTTTTCTGGGAAATGACTGGGGATTGAAGTCATTAAATAATGACAGGTACTTGAGTTTCAGACTTCATATCATTCAGAACAGACCACCTTTTAACCTACATTTTAATACCATGCAGTTGTGTTACCGATTTATTGGCAACCTTTAGAACTGTTACAGATGTTAGTAATAAGATATTGTTTTATTGACTGTTCACAGACCTCCTTTGGACCTGTCACAAACTTCCCATACACATTATTAATTGCACCTGTTTAACATCTGCACCTTTTCAACATGGGATTCCAAAGAAAAGCAGCTATCAGTTCAGTTAGACTATACCAGAAAATAAATACAATTAAACAAATAAATAAATAAATGCATTCATTCCCTTGCTCTCATAAAATGGACTATGGTGGCTGATTTACATTTCAGCAATAATTATTTTTGCAAGTTTCAAAGTTTCCTCCTTCAAATTTTGTACTGTGACTAGTTGCTCCTGATTTTTTCCTTGTTAAGTAATGTAGAAAATGAGGAAATGTTATTCATCACTTGTGACACACTTAATATCTTCTGTATCCATCTTTTCCAACAAGACACATATACAAGGCAAGCACATTCTTTTCTCATGATCCTTCCTCCAGCTGTTGGAGAGACTGCAGGTGTTCCTCACCAGGAGAATCGAGGGTCTCAATTATCTACCCTACACAGATAGGCTAAAATCCCTGTCCCTCTACTCAGTCTCATACATACTCCTCAGAGATGATCTCTGTCTGGCATACAAAGCAATTTCAGACCCCGCCCTGATGAGCCTGCTGCACAATTCAAGCTCCACTCGAGTAACCTGCACGTGTGATTTCAACCTGGTCTGTGACATCAATAGGACTTAGCGGGACAGATTTTTGTCCCAGAGGCTCCCCTTTCTGTGGAATAGACTCCTTCTCCATGTCAAGCAGAATACCTCATTAACCCTTTTTAAGCACAACCTAGATAACTGGATGGGGAACAGAAAATACACCCCCTGGGATTCGACCTGTGTCCCTGCTGGACAGGGGCATTGGGTGCTGACTTTTTGGCATGTGGGCTAAATTCTTGGCTAGGCTTGTAAGGACATCAGGGCCAATAGCCTAATAACTTCCTATGATCCTGTGATCCTATACACTCATACTTCAGAATATGTGTATCGCTGTCCATATTTCTTGTGCGGAGAGTTGAGAGGTATAGTTGAGAGGTACGCAAACCTCTTAACTGATGATGCCAGGGATTGCTCTCACTCTTCTCTCTCTCTCACACACACACACACACACACACACACACACACACATAGACAAACACACACACACACACACACACACACACACACGCACGCACGCATGCACACACACACACACACACACACACACACACACATGCTTTTTTGGAATGAATTTATTTTTATTTTACACTCTAAACAGCAAAAATCCTGTTTAGCGAGTGTAAAATAACGCCTCAATCGATCTCACTGTTCACTCTCACATACACAGTCTCTTCTGCTTTCACACACACATACATTTTGCTTTCATGCACAGATTCACTCACACATGCAGACAGAAACATAAACACATTCATACACATACATACAGACATACACATACACTTTTTTGAACTGTAGGGTGTCCAACATAAGTTTCTTTCTGTGTGACCTGGTACCAAATGATCCACAGCCTGGTACTGGTCCACAGCCCAGTAGTTGGAGACTGCTGGGTTAACAAATATCTAAATACTTTGTATTTATTTATTTTTTTAAGTATGAGCTAATTATGACAGAAATAGAGTACATTTTCAGTGTTACTTCTATAACGTAACTGCATCTTTTTTCTTTTTCTTTCTTTTTTTTTTTGTAGTACGTATTGAACCACCACGTATAGGTAAGAATGCTTTCTTTTAATTTTAAAAATAGGTGATAAGTTTGGAAAATAGCACTACATTGTCTTGCTTTTTCTTTTGGATAAACAGAAATGAAATATTTTTAACTAGTTTCACTTCACCATTTTAATCAACTCATTTCAGCAAAATGAAAGCATGAATTACATGCCTTTTAAAGTCAGTTTACATCCTGCATTTGTTAGCAACTCATGTCATACATATCCTGTAATTTTGTTTTGCTGGTCTTTTGCTGATCAATTTGGGTTTATACTAATTCCATATGTACAGTTTTCTTCATCTGCAGTAACTAGTTTTGCACATTGTTAGTCATCTTTGAGCTTACCTCTCAACTGTACTGAATACCTCAGTAAATTTTATTTATAAAAATTTAAGTTTCGAGGGCAAAATATCGAGGTTCATAGGTTCATAGGTTCATACTAGGCTATCTGCCCGAGGGCATTTACAAGCCTAGCCCATAGTTTTGTGGCTTACGCCACCCCTTTAGTATGGGGAACTATACCCATTATTTTGCTGTGCCTCTGTCGAGCAGTGACACTGAGGTAATCCCTGGGGTATATCTGCGATCTCCCATCCATTGGTCAAGATTTCTCTTGAACAAGGCCAGCGAGGTGCTCTGCCTCACATATACCGGGATTTTATTCCACAGCATAGGGAGTCTTTGGGTGATGAATCTATCCCTCCAGCACGTCCTATTAATAGCCGTGTCGAGGTTTAAGTCTCCCGCCCCTGTGGCTCTGACGGATCTAGATTTTTTGAGGTGAAGCATATTCATCAAATCTGGGTTTGACATGGCCTTGTATGTTAGGCAAAGGTCACCTCTGAGCAAGCAGTAAGCGACTGAATAGAGCTGGAGTTCTTTCAGTCGGGCAGCATAGGACAGATGTTTGAGACCCTTTATCCTTTTGGTGAGGAACCTCTGTGGCCTCTCCAGCTGCTGCAAGTGTCGGGTCAGATACATTCCGAATGGGGCATTGTACTCAATCATTGGTCTGATGAGTGATGAGTATAGGGAGACTATAACCTCCCTTGATCTAGATGAGAATCCCTTCATGATAAGGTGGGCAATGTAGAAGGTCTTCCTAACTACTTTAGCTACATGGGTGACGAATGACAGACTACTATCAACCTGGGTCCCCAGGTCCCTGATAACTTCTTCTGTGCTCAGTGGATTGCCACCTATTTGGTAGCTAGGGGTAACCTTGTTTTTCCTGAAGGGTATTACTATGCATTTTTTGGCATTTAACTTTAGGCCATGGCTCTGGCACCAGTTATCCATTTCTGTGAGACCCTTCTGAAGGATATCTGTGTCAGATGTGTTTTCTACTATGGTGCCCAGTTTGCAGTCATCTGCAAACTTTGTCAGCCATAAACCTCCTGTGTTTGCTTGTACTTCGGAAAAGTAGATGCCAAACAAGAGTGGGCCCAGGACTGAGCCCTGTGGTACACCACTTGTGACAGGCTTTGAGTCTGACATGGCGCCAGCAACTCTGACCCTGTGGGTTCTGTCACTCAGCCAGTTTGCAACCCATCTTGTGATGTATGGGTTAACATTTAAGCTGATGAGTTTTTCAATGATACCCGAGTGGGGTATTGTATCGAAGGCCTTCGCCAGATCGAGGTAGGCTGTATGGACTGCCTTTCCCTCATCAATGGCTTTGGTGACTGTTTCAAAAGTCAACCAAGTTTAGAAGGCATGATCTGCCTTTGACAAAGCCAAACTGGGATGGATCCAAAGTCTGCAAATTCCCTATGTCTTTATTTATGAGGTCCATTATGATCCTCTCCATGGCTTTGCAGATAAGGCTTGTCAATCTAATGGGCGGTAATTTCCAGGGTCGGTGGAGGCACCGCCTTTGTGAAGTGAGACCACAGTTGCAGTCGCCACTCCTGGGTGCGTATCCAGAGGTAAGACTATGATTAAACAGCTGTCCTAGCTGTGGGTTTAATTCCTCGTTGAGTTCGTGGAGCACACAGCCGGGGACACCATCAGGTCCCATGGATGCTGTGTTTTTTGCTTTGGAGAGAGCAGTTCTCACTTGGGCGTTGGAGATGTTTGGGGGGCTGCAATCGCTTGGTATAGATATCTCTCCTTTTGGGGGGAGGGGGGGAGAAGTTGCCATGAATTTCCGAGTGGCCCCTTTAATTTCCGAATTTCCTGTTTTTTTTTTTTAACTGGGCATGCGCAATGACATCAGCATGCGGCAGACAGTGAGCCACAGTACAACTTAATTTAAATTTACTGGTCTGCGCGGGTTTGGCAGTGCAAGTTCAAGCAGACACAGCACAGCCCATCTTTCTTCCCCCGCCTGGCTCCAGGTATGAGTAAGGCAAAAAAAAAAGACTGTTTTGTGTTGTGTATTACTGCTTGCTGCTATTGTATTCAGAACAGGGAAAAACAGACGGTCTTTATTTATTTATTTTACATTTGTTGACCGGGCTAGTCCAACTAGATATATGTCCATTTTCAGTGGAGGCCCGGGGAGAAAGCTCCAACAAACACAAAAAAAAAAAAAAAAAGGCAATATAATTTATAATAGGAGACATTTACAAATACAGCTAAATTTACAGATACTCATCTCATTCATTACATTTTGTTGCATTTCTGTAAACAGGATCGTGGTACATATCAGCTATGGTTAGCCATTTAAAATATTTCCTAATAAGAATTTAATATAAGAGAATACTTTTTTTTTTTTTTTTTTTTTTTTTTGTCGTTAACAGAAAAAGTCTTTAACAGAAAAGTCATGAACAGAAAAGTAGGTAGCTCTATACTCTGTCTAGTAGGTAAGGTAACAGAAAAGTAACAAGTTTATACAGGAATGGAGATAAATACTTTGAGAAAAATCTAGGTAGTTAGAAAGGGTTAGAACAAGGGCATAGCCATTGTGATTTAAGGTATGGCTTCAGTTTACTTTTAAATAATGTTGTAGAGGTAATGGTGGTTAGGTCTTTTGGGAGAGAGTTCCAGGTTTTCTCCACTGTATGGCGAACAAGGAGTCACCAGCCAAGTTGTTAGCTTTACCTATTTGTACAAGTAGTTTATTTGATGAGCGTAGGGTCTTGAGGTTGTTATAGGGGGTGATTAAGTTAGTAAGTATAGTTGTGTTAGTAGGTTGGTACAGGATCTTGTGGGCAACTGTTAGCTGGTTGAATAGTTTTGTATTTGGCAGTTCTAGCCATCCTAGCTGTTTAAGATTATCACAATGATGGGTTCTGAAGGCAGACCCAGTAGCAAATCTGGCAACATTATTGTAGGAGATAGCTTGTTGATGTTGTTTTTACATATTTTTGTATATAGAGGTGAGGCATAGAGAAGGGTAGAGATTAAGTGGGTACGGGCTATGGTGGTCCTGGCTAGTGGAGTCAAAAAGGATTTAATCCTGTATAGGGATCCTAATTTTTTTGTTGACTGTTTTTATAGTATTATTAATATGGAAATCAAAGGTAAAGATGTTGTCAATTAGAACCCCATGAAGTTTAGTAATACATTCAGGAGATGTAATAGTGCTATTGCTAGATGTGATAGTAAAATTAATTGGGGAGGCCCTAAGGGTGGGAGTAAATAGTAACAGTTTCATTTTTTTGGGATTCAGAATAAGGCATCGATGTAGAAGACATTTCTCGACTGTGTTAAACACATTTTGGGTTATGGACTGTAGGACAGATGGTGAGGTGGCAGAGCATACTAATGTAGAATCATCCATGTATTGGAAACAAGTAGCTTGAGGTATAACAGAATATAGGTCATTTATAAAAATAGAGAATAGGAGGGGGCCTAATATAAAGCCATGAGGGATGCCAAGGGCAATTGGGAGGTGGGAAGATAAGTAGTTCCCCCATAGGACAGCCTCCTGCCTGTTGTCTAGGTATGATTGGAACCATTGAATAGCCAGTGTGTCTAGAGACAAGTTTTTGAGAATATTAATGAGTAGGTGGTGGTTAACCATATAGTGAGAATATTAATGAGTAAGTGGTGGTTAATCATACTTTCGAAAGATCAATGAAGAGGGCTAAGGATAAAGTGTCACTGTTGTGATTCTTATTAATATAGTCTGTGAAAGGTAAGAGAGCAGAGGTGGTGCTATGAAATGGTCTAAAATGATGTTGGCAGTTGGCTAGTAAATTGTTTTCTATTAGGTGGTTTAACAGCTGCTTATGAATGCATTTCTCCATAATCTTTGCCAGTGGGGATAATATGGCTATTGGTCTGTAATTTGATAATTCGTTGGAGTTACCACCCTTATGCAAGGGGATAATGTGTGAAATTTTCCAGATTGATGGGATAGTTCCTTCGGTTATAGTTCTATTAATCACAGCGGAAATAGGGTAGGGTATGGCTTTTGCAGCTTTTTGTAGATATTCTGCGGGTAATAGGTCTGCGGAACAGGTTCTATGTGTTCGATTATAGCCAGTCAGTTTTTGTTTATGTTATTAAGGGCTCTGCAAATACTTCTCTGGTGGTGCATAGCATTAATTGTTAATAAGCAAGGCAGTATTATTAAATTAAGGTGTCTTGCAATGCCCTATTGACTGGCCATAATCGAACACATAAAACCTGTCCATGCAGTTTGCATATGCCCGAACATTTGCAGTAACAGTCCGTACAGAAACAATATATTACAATTTAATTTAAATTTACCGGTCTGCATGGGTTTTCCAGTGGGTGTTCACACAGGCACAGCACAGCATGTCTTTCTTCCCCTGCCCGGCTCCAGGTAAGATTAAGGCAAAAAAAAAAAAGACTGTTTTATGTTATGTGTATTACTGCATGCTGCTATTGCATTCCAAACAGGGAACGGACTCAACAGATGGTCTTTATGTTTTTGTTTATGTTATTAAGGGCTCTGCCTCCAGCTCTGCAAGTACTTCTCTGGTTGTGCATAACATTAATAAGTAAGGCAGTATTATTAAATTAAGGTGTCATGCAATGTCCTACTGACTGGCTATAATCGAGCACATAGAACCTATTCATGCAGGTTGCATCTGCATGTACATGTGCAAGAGCAGTCGGTACAGAAACAATATGTAATACTAAATCTGCACTGATTTCTGCACTGCAGTATCTATGTAGGATATTGTATGTAGTCTACATTAGATGTAGGAGCTCTAAGTTGTAAGTGAACAGAAATACCTTACTTGTGGTGATAAATCTACGCATCCACCTGCATAACCACTATCTAATAAGACAGTTACAGTTTTATATATGCAGTATCCAAGACTTTTTTCCACTCAGTTTTACTTGTAATAGTGCATTGCTTCTTCAGTGCCAGTATAAAACAGTAAACCTATACCGCCCGGTTGGTTTATGTTAATGTTGAAAACAGTCATTTTACCAGCTTCTGTCAGACTGCCAAGTCATTTTTGAATAATTCTCTGTAATTGCTTCTCTTTATAGCTGCAGTACACTTTATTTGTTCTAATTTTATTTGTGGTGGTGATGCAAATGCATCAGAGCTGGTCAAACTGTATTGGTCAGATGCAACAAAGCAGTATACGTCTTTTCACGTTACCTAGTAAACATAATTTAAATTCAGCAAGATGAATGGTCATAGAGCAGTATGTTGCATTATGCATTGTTCTCTCTCTGCAAGTTTAACATTGAAAACGTATTACTACTGCAGTGCTATTGCATTCAGAACTATGTTATTAAGGGCTCCGGCTTGTACTTCTCTTGCTAAAGCTCAATTTTTGGGAAAGGTCTTTTTTATTTATGTACAGGGGAACCCAGAACGGTAGAGCTCATTCCTTAATGTCTCGCTCTCGCTTATTGTACAAGGTGCATTTTAGGGAGAACAGTAGTGCTAATTCCTTAATAATTCCTCAATGTCTTGCTTGTTGTACAAGGTGTGTTTTACGGGGGAACAGTAGTGCTAATTCCTTAATCACTCAAGTATTGTACAAGGTGCATTTTACAGTAGTGCTAATTCCTTAATCACTCAAGTATTGTACAAGGTGCATTTTACTTTAGTGCTAGTTCCTTAATGTAGTAGTTCAGTCCTTTGCAGTTGAATGTCTTGCAGTCCAGTAGTTCAGTCCTTTGCAGTTGAAGTATCTACTTAACAGACTTTTTTTGGAGTATAGTTCTTGTTTTATTATAGAAGTGAAAACAGTTAGCAGAATGCTCAGATTAAACAAACATTTACAGGACTACAGCCATCTAGTTAGTTCACAAAACTTGGCTTATTCTGTTTGTCATACTATCAGTAAGGTGTTGTATATAAACCTTCAAATGTAGGTAGGAATCATGAATTACCTGTTCAACAATTGCTATAAAGGCAGACTGACAGATAGATAAGAAGAACCCGCAATAAGCCTTATATAACTGTGAAGTATGTATCAGTTATTTCTAAGGTAAAGTGCACAAGCAAAAAGTTATATATAGAAGTCTAGGAGATAGTTGCTGATTGTATATGAGAATATTCAATAAAAAAGTCTCTTTCTGGAGCAACGGAATCTCCCAGTACCATATAATAAACAAATCTATGTGAAAATGTCTACAGCTTTGAATTTTGAAGGAACAGGTGTAGAGAGATAGCCAGCATGCTTCCATTACTTTGAAAATGACAATTAACTTTTAAAGCAGTGCCACTTTTGTTATCTGTTCTTCCAATCTGTCATCTTTACTTAATGTCAAAAATTGTACTGGTTTAACTTACTAGAAATACACATTTATCTTTAAATGCTATACTTATTAAATAAAGGTATATTTAATTTGTCAGAAATTAGAATTTAACAGAGTTAAGAGAAGACAAAAGATAAAGCAAATTTTCAGGTGCACAAAGTGTCAGATTGGGGTAAGGATGATTTTTACTAAGTTAGGTGCTTTACTGTATAAACACTGATACACTTCTGAAATGGAAGGTGCAGAAATCCATGAATATTCTCAGTGCGTTTTATAGTACACCTGTACAGATGGTATTTCTTTTAGTGAGCATGTAGTATGTGAATGTTTCATTAATCAATTTTGTGTCATTGCTATATGAGGAGCTCAATGTCTAGTTTAGTGAAATTACCAGAGTTATTTATACAGTCCATTAAGATTATATTTTTCTATAGACGTTAATGACCCATTCAGTCAAATTCGTAAAAATGCCTATTTATAAAGCATTCTGTTTTAAAGTTTTGAACATAATATTATTCACATTCAGAATATTGCAATATATTTACAGAGATCTGTTTTGTAGTAATCCGTAACAATTTTTGAATTTAAGGGTACGTTTACCCACATCTGATTTCTGTAGATTCATTTTGTTTTTATACATAGTAAATTTTCCATTTGATTTTAATGTGTTAGTTTTCTTTTAAGTAAATTGATTGTGTTAATGGTCAATTAAGGTTAATTAAGGTATGACTTGTTATTTAAGCACAATTCATTGTATGCCTGTAGTTCTGAAGAGGTTTGTCTAAGAGGCAAACGAAAAGCGCTTAAATAAACCTGTGTTTCTCTTTCAACTAGTGGTGGTTTTTGGTGATTTAACTTCAAAGGCATTATTTGGAAAGCAGTTCCAGTGTCCGTTGGCAGTTCGGGTTAACTATTGGTTCGTTTTGGTTTTATTCGTTTGGAGTTCTTTTATAAGTTATGGCGTCTGAAACAGTTGATGAACCAGTTAGTGACTTCCCGAACATCACCCTCGTGTTACTTAGACCGGGTTCACCAGCTGCTAACAATGGTAACCAAGTTCAACATGAAATTCATCAAGTTAGCGTCAAATCTTTGGATGTTTTGTTCAATAAAATTGACGCTTTGATCACTCGTATTGACACTTTGGAAAAACAGCAACGTGATATGCCATTGTGTAACTTCAAAACTAATTCATTACCAGCTTTTGGTGATCAATTTAATACAAGAAGCTGTTTAAATGACATTCCACCTGTCCAAAGTGAAACAGTACCACTTTCAACAGTTTTCAGTATACCAGGAACTAGTTTGACGTCAACCTCCCTTAACGTAGGTATTGCGCAAGGCATTTCTGATGTTTTTCCAACCTGTCGTGAGCCTAACGTGCAAGGGAGGAGCAACACGGACACCGAGGAGCAGAGGAGAATTCCGGCTACCGAATTGAGGACCACTGAACTGAGAATGCCAGCTCAATGAGACCAACCGGGTCTAACACAAACTTCTTTCAATTTGAATACAGCGGAATTAGGCAGGCAGTCGTTAACAAGTTTTGGTGGATTAAACGGCTCCAATGGAACTAATACAAGACCAGGCTTTCCTACTGCAGCGGGTACTATTGTATTACCTTTTGGGGATGTTTCCAATTCACAACCAGCGGTGAGTAACGCTGTTAACAATTATCCCGTTTTTACAGACTAGGTCTCTGTGCCTCCTTCCTTTAACGCATCAGCATCACAAACTGGTATCGATAGTGTATCTGGAGAACCCAGTATTGTTAGCAATCTTAAACAGTTTGACAGTATTCTAATTAAAATCAAAAAATTACAATTAGAGATTGCATATTTTAACGAATGCTTGATGCGTAAGATAGTGCCTAAAGGTTTAAGGCACTATCAGTATCCAACAGGACTGGTTGTGAACTCTGCTTTCCATAAGGAATTGATTGTTTTATTTGACCAGCATGGAGCTGAGTTGCTCAACTTAATGATAAAGCATTATGCTTTTCAAATTGAGGAGCTGAATATTGAGGCTGCCCAGTTGGACAATTTAATTAAACATGATCTTTTATTTGACAGGTACCGTTATGAATATTCTAGACTTTTCAGTAGTATTGATTCATATTTAACTAAGTTAAAATCAGTTAAAACCAAAAAACTTGACAGGGACACTACAGCATACAGAGAGGGCCTGGCTTATCCCAGTCCTTCAGTTAGTCAAGTTTGGAGAAGCAAAACTAGGGCTTCTGCTAACAACTTCAGGAACACCATCAATACTACTGAAAATGATGTAGTTTATTCAACTGCTGAGCAGTTTGGGAATGGTTCAACACCTGATAGTACCGACGTTCCTCCAGTCGAACTGCGAAGGAGTGAACGTATTCAAAATAGAAATAATGGTAATATCGTTCACAACAGTGGTGTACAAGACGAACACAATAATAACAATAACAATTTTTAGGCGCAAGACCGAAACAGAAACGCCAATGGTCGAACTACAACAACCAGAGGGGTTGCAACAGATAATTACTGATCTTGCTCACAAAGTGCATACAAACACAAGTTTGAATGGGGTTATTGAGCCTCCACCTACATTACTTTGCTCATCCTTTTCCCCAGTGTTAACTAACTTGAGTAACAATGACATAAGTGTTGATAGTTCATTAGGGGGTCCTGTGATTTGCTCTAATTCCTCTGGTGACTTTAAAGTGTTTAATTTCTCCAATTGCCCTATAACTACTGAAATGGCTGACCTTTTATCCAAAGGCCAAACTTACGTTCCCAACCAAAGTTTGGATATTGTTACATCTATTATTGATGTAAAGTCTTACACTAGGAAATTAAATTTGAAATTAATGATGGGGTGGGGTGTGCAAGTGGAGGGAGCAAGTAGTCTGTATGTGCCGAGTACATTCAACCCACCATTACACCCATTATTGGCTACGTTCGAACACATTTGTGAGGTGGACATTAGAAGTGTCAAAAGTAGATCAAGGCACAGTTATGTACCAGTAAATTTGCAAGAAAATGAATGTCTAGCACAGCTTCGTTCCCATAATGTTCGAGTGTGTAAACCTGATAAGGGTGGGGGAGCAGTTATATTTGAACAAGATGATTATTTTGATAGAATGACCACTTTGCTTCAATCTTCCACTTATGCTTTAAGTTCTAGGAATGAGGTGAACAGAGCATATAGGATCATAAAAGACAACATTGAGGAAATGTTAATAGAGGGGAGGATTGAACAAAAATTATATAACTTTATGGTCAATGATATGGTGTTTTTGGATTCCTTTAATTTTTTGACAATTGATGTGAAAGACTTATACACGAGTATCCCCCATGATGTTGCTATCGAATGGGTTAGTGACAGGCTTAAAGCAAGTAATGCAAGTAATCGTGATATTTCCTTGGTGGGTGAACTATTGGATTTAATATTATCAAAGAACTTCTTTATGTTTGGCGAGAATTTTTATTTACAAAACACTGGGGTTGCTATGGGTTCCCCATGTGGTGCGAGTGTGGCAAATCTGGTGATGGCTAACTGGGAACACCAATTTGTTTTGAAACAAACTAGTCATTCAGAGAATCTTGTACATTACACTCGCTTTTTGGATGATATTTTCATATTATTTAAAGGGAGTGAAGGCCAAGCAGGTGAATTTGTAACCTATTTAAACAGCACAACTTCATTTTTGGAATTCACCTTCAACTTTAGCACCACGAGGATCCCATATTTAGACATCATGTTGATTAAAGACATGGAAGCAAGTTGTTTTATAGCACAAATCCACAGGAAACCCATGTACTCAATTTCACTACTGCATTTTACCAGCTGTCACTCGTTTTTACAAAAACGAGCAGTGATAAAAGGTCAACTGGTTAGAGCAGCCAGGATGATAAGTAGGGACAACGATTTTGGTGAGTAATGTCTATTATTAAAAAGGATGTTTTTGTGTCGGGGTTACCCTTCTAGGTTGGTTGATGACCTTATTAATGAGGTATCATCAAAAAGGTCTTCTAGATTTTATGAACCTTTATTACCTGTACTAAAGAGTATGCATCAACCTAATTCAACACCCACTATTGTAGAGCTGAACACAAGTGGGTCCTTGACACCGCAACTATTTGATTTTCCTAGATTTATTACCACCTTTACGGTTGACAGTCCCATTTTGTGGTCTATCATCAAGAAAAATTGGCAATTGTTTAGAGCGGACCCAGAGGTGTTATCTAAAATGGGTTTATTTCCCAAGGTAACATATAGAAAGGGTAGGAACTTGAAATCACTATTTGAGCAGAAACCTTTGCTAACCAGGTCCCCCGGCATGTTTACATGCCAAGCTTGTAATTGGTGTAAGTACATTAATGAATCAAATACATTCGTGGTCAATGAACATGTTTTTAAACTAAAATGTAGGGTTAATTGTAATTCTAATATGTTAGTATACTTAGCGCAGTGTCAACACTGCACCGGTTTTTACATTGGGAAAACCGAGCGCAGGCTCAAAGATAGAATTTATGAGCACATATATGCCATCAGGAAACGTAAAATAACAAATGCATTAGCAAAGCATATAATTGATAACCCTTCCCACCAGTTCAAGTTTATTGGCATTGAGCAAGTTGGTAATGATAGTAGAGGTGGACCTGTACAACTCAAATTATTAGAAAAGGAGTTACAATGGCAGATCAGACTGGAGGCTTACCACTCACCAGACTTAAATGAAGCCTGTACTATTTCTAGTGTCCTAAGATTGACTAATTTAAGAAGATAGTAAACTGGTTTTTACATCCAACTAGTTTACTTTTTCCTTGTGATGAGAACTAAGTAGGGAAAATTTTAAATGTATTTAATTCATTATTTTTGCATGTACACAATTTTTAATTTTAGGACACTATTTAGGGATTAATACAATTTTTGAATTTAAGGGTACGTTTACCCACATCAGATTTCTGTAGTGATTCATTTTTTTTTACATAGTAAATCTTCCATTTGATTTTAAGGTGTTAGTTTTTTAAGCAAATTGATTGTGTTAATGGTCAATTAAGGTTAATTAAGGTATGACTTGTTATTTAAGCACAATGCATTGTATGCCTGTAGTTCTGAAGAAGTTTGTCTAAGAGGCAAACGAAAAGCGCTTAAATAAACCTGTGTTTCTCTTTCAACTAGTGGTGGTTTTTGGTGATTTAACTTCAAAGGCATTATTTAGAAAGCAGTTCCAGTGTCCGTTGGCAGTTCGGTGTAACTATTGGTTCGTTTTGGTTTTATAAATTCGTAAAAATGCCTATTTATAAAGCATTCTGTTTTAAAGTTTTGAACATAATATTATTCACATTCAGAATATTGCAATATATTTACAGAGATCTGTTTTGTAGTAATCCGTGCAGCCTTTATCTTTTCTCACAGTACTTCCACCATTTTGGATCTGACAGCTTTCAATGCAGCATTTGCCTTTCCTCATTAACTCTGCTTTGTTTTGACCAGTTGACCCATAATATATCTAAGGTGATTCCTAAGGACTTTGTTAGTAGAAAGCATAAATGAGTATGCCACAATTCCACAACAGTATGGGGGGAAGGGTGACAAACTCAGACAGCCCCGGGCAGCACAAACTCTAGCTACACCACTGATCAGTAGGCCATGGAGAATGACTTTTGGAAGTCCTAGCAAACTATAATATTCTTTTGCTAAGATTAGAATATTGCCTACCATTAAATGCCCTACTTTTACCACAAAACCCACATACTGCAAGTCAACAAAAACAAAATCCTAAGGTTCATTATCTTCTCCCTTCCCAGTGGACATCATTGCTACACATTTAAAAAAAAAGTAGTTGTGAAGCTACGAGGTCCACTTCATTTTGTTCCATTTAAAAAAAGAAAAAGAAATGGTTACCATTTACTACAGGGTCTGGGGCCATATGTCTGTTCTTCGGCTTGCGTTTGAAAGTTGGTATCCCACAATTCCATCAGAGTGGATGGGGTTGCATAATTATATATGCAAATTTTATATTAATCAGCGTACAGATTTGTACCTATTTTTAATGGACCTTTGTCCAGATTTTTGATGTTTCCAGGTTGAGAGGTATGATTCTTAACCCAAACCCAGTCTAAATATTTTCAAGGACCCTATGAATTGAAATAAAGTACATTTCTATGACATGGGCACCATAATCATGGATGTTCGGCTTTAGTCTTGTTTGTCTAGAATACTGACTAGAGGGTAAATCCCATATTACCAACATTCACTTCAGTCACTTCTTGAGTGGCAGTTCTCTCCCATCTGTCTGTCTGTAGGCTGGTCCTTCCCTTCCAGGAAAGGCATAGGCAAAACTAACTGAGAGAGACCACATTTTCAGAGAGACCTCATCACTTTGGTCCTAGGGCAACAAAGTCGAGGGTGTCAGACTTCTGGTGACAGTAGCCATGGCATTCCTTTCTTCATAGATATGTGGTCATGCACTTTCATGGTACTTGGATTATAGTGCCAATCAAGATTCAAGCTACAAACCATATGCAATAGTTATCCAGAAAGAAAGGCAGCTGTACACTTTGCTACCAGATGAACTATAAGCCAAGTTGAGGAGAACCCCATTCATTTTATTCCCATGATCACCAGAATGGACAGAAAGTGGGATCAGTTCCAAGCAACATGCTAATATTAGTTACAAGAGAAAAAGTGCGCAACAGAGATTCGATTCCAAAGGGTTAAAGAGAGAAATGCTGCTAGAGAGATACAGAGAGGAATGAAGCTGATTATCTATAATTATAGTGAATGATTCACAAAAACTGGTTTATGCTACATTCCTCACTCCTGTGCCTCTGTGATAATACCTTTAGGGTAGAGATAATGCATATATTCCAAAGTGAGATAGGAATGTGGATGCTCAGACACACAAGCATCTTTCAAAAATCTCCAAGTGGTTCCACACCACAAATGGAACAAAATAGAAGGAACTAAAGTAGGTCTCAAAAAAAACTCAAGGTGGAAGCCACCCTCACTGGTAGTTTTCCTTCCTGTCAGTAGAGGAAGAAGACATCAAGAACTATGGGACCTTAGAACTGCCACCCTTACTACTGGACTGAGAGCATCATCTACTAAAAGGCGAGTACTAAAGGACTGAACCTATAAGACAGCATGCTGCTTGACTGAATCTCCTTGTAAAATGAGAATTTCTAACCTCATCCCTCAGAGTCAGCAGTATCAGCACATTATGGAGGATTTTAAGTCCTGATGAAGTGATTGAGCAGCATATCCAAGCAGCATTCCATCAGAACTGGGGAGAAGTCTAATTGTAGACACCATGTCGCCATCATCATCAACCATTATTTGGATAAGTGTGCCAGTCCCAACCTTATGGATAGTAACTCCATGTTTGTAAAACGTGGAGAAAGAAGTACCCTGAACAGACAAAAAACTATTGGCACAGAGTCAGACATTGCACTGGCTGTGCCTTCACCTCACAAACACCAACTAAAAGAAATAATACTCTGTACATCCACACCCAACCCCCCTCCTGAAAGTCAAATCTGATGTTGTCAATCTTCACATAATCCTTGACTATGGGTACAGTTCCGTATCTCAGAACCGACTCGGATATTATTCCACCTTACACCTTACAAAAACTCTTGAACTTAGCTTTACTCAGAATACTCCTCTCAAGATTACCTCAGCTCTCATATGCCACTTTAACGTCCAGACAGGTTAATTTCCTTTCAGCTCTTGTGCTAGCATTTTTTCAATAGTGACTCTTAAATTTTCCATTCTTTACTGTTTATCTACATTTTTTCTCTTGCCCAGCTCCTCTTAAACACAATAGTATTTCTCTGCAATGCCTTTATTGGTAGATCTTTTCCTTTGTTGGTACCTCATCTTTCTGTTTTCTTCTTGCAGTTAAGGTAATTCCTGCATACAATTGTTGGTACCTTTCTCCCCCTTTTCTTTAAAATAAAATCTTCCTTTCTCCTTTCTGTCTGCCTTTCTTAGTGCGTGATTATGGCAGAGAAAGCTAGTGACACTTCTGGCTTCAAAAGATGCCAGAAGTGTGATTGGAAGCTTCCTAATTCTGATGGACACTACTTATGTGTCTATTGCTTGGGCCCAGGGCATCTTCAGGAAATTTGTGCAATCTGTTATGGCTTTAGTCACTGTGTCCTTATAGAGAGAAAAAACTCATTTTTGAAGGTCTTATAAAGTCTTCCTTTGATGAGGCTATATCTGTATCCTCCAAAACTGATGTCAGTTCCGAGTCCTCTTCCTCCTCATCCAGATGTGAAGAATCCAAGAAGAAGAGTCAGTTGGTTCTGACAATCTCGCCGGAACCATATATGAAAAAGACCAGGACTTCCCTGGTTCCTACTGTTTCGATGGAACAGAATGGGAAACAACCACTATCATCGGTGCCGTCGGTGTTGTCTCCTACACTGACAACTTCAGTACCCCCTATTCTATTGGAACAGACTTCATCTTCATCCTCTGTTCCAATGGATTTGGAACTGAAGGAATATTTGTCCAAGGATTTACCCCATACAATTGACCCATTTGCAGACTGACATCCAAGCCCATTTTTGGATAGACCCCGGTCCCCATTTGTCTTTTCAGTCCATTCCACCAACAGCCTCACCGAGTCTGATGTTCTGAGGCTGGTGTATCAGCTCCTTAAAGTGAGGGGAATACCCACCTCTTCAGTTCCTAGCCTCTCTGGCTCTGGAATGTTGCAAGTTTCTAAACCAGCTATGGTTCCTTCTCTGACTCCAACTGAGCCTTCAGAGGTCACGGCGCTGACAATCCCAATCTCGACTGTGTTGGTGCCAATGAGATCTGCATCTCCAGCACCACTAACAACCCTAGCTCTTTGGTTCTATCAGAACCAGAGACCTCCTGGAGCTGAAGCTCCATTGTCAGTTCTAGGGAGTGGGGCTTTACTCCGATTCTTTCAGAGCAGTCCTTGCTCCTTAGAGCATCAGCATATGTGAGCTTGGCTCCGTCTTAAGCCTCAGAGGTGGCTTCTTTAGTGCAGGGTGTGACCTCAGTTCTGGGAGAGTCTATCTCAGTTCTGGGCTTCCACCCCTCTATGTGGGAGCCTGGCTTCCAGGTCATGGAGAGAGCATTCTCCATTGTGGCCTCAGAGTTAATACCTTCTTTGTCGGGCCAGCATCTCAGCCCTTCCTCTCGTCCAGAGCTACCACCAGCCTCTGACTTGGGACAGAGGGCACTAAAGTCTCAGGATATTATGATGGTAGTTATGTCTTCTTCATATGCCTCTCTGGCACATCCACCGAAGAGGCCCCTATGAAGAAAAAGTGCAATAGGAAGCACTTGGACTGCCCTGAAGAGTCTTACATGGAAGATACTGATTTTGATGAAGGGGAAGGTTCCCCAAGGTCATCCCGGAAGACATTTTATTTGAAGACATTTTAGAACTCCTGAAGCAGAGGGGTGGCTGGATGTCCCATCAGCCTTTCTCCAAGGAATCAGTATACCTACAAGCCTTCAGTGCCCAACCTTCTATCTCCTGGATCTCTCCACTCATGATAATCTAATAAAATTGATTGCTCAGTGGGCTTGGAAGATTCCTGATTCTATTGAGCCAATTCCCAAGAGACCAGATCATATTTTATCAGCTCCAGAAGATCATTAACATTGGTCTAAAGGTATTTCAGTAGATGCCAAGGTGGTTGCAGCTGCCACTAAAAAGGAACTTACAGATGACAGCCCTACTATCCATCCTCCTAACAAGGAGTCTAGGAAGTTAGATAGATTTAGGAAGCATGTATACACTTCATTGACCTTCACTCTTAGGTCTTTGAACTATATGGTACACTTCATGAGACTCCAACATGATCTGATAAAGGAGCTCGTAGATACTATGACAGGAGCCATAGCTGAAGCAGTACAAGATAAGGTAGCTTCCCAGCTGGCAACCCTTGAGTCAACATGCAATTCATCCATGAGGCTCATAGCACATGCAGCTGAAGAGACGACTAGGGCTGCGGATTCTGATGTAGCCCTGAGGAGACACGTCTGGATGCACTTATGTGAATTTGTGGAGCCATTCAAGTCTTCTTTCGTCAATACTCCTTTTGAAGGATCTTCCCTTTTTGGACCCGAGGATAGAGAGACTCTTACCAGGTATGAGAAAGATGGAAAGACCCTTTCTGCCATGGGCATATGTTTTTCCGCTCCTCAGTGGTCCTACTCCAAGAACCAGAGGAGTGGGAATCTAAAGTTCAAAAAGTCCCAAGTGCCTTTCCAGGAATCATGTGGTATCGACTCCCCTCGAGGCAGAGGGGGAGTTACAATGGAAGTCACCATGCTAGAGACAGAGGTGACCCACAAAGTCAGGGTTCCAGGGATTCCTTCCCTGGAAGTTCCTACAAGCACTTCAGAAGGGAAGCCCGATTGTCATCCTCTAGGCGCAGTCAGGGGATGACTATCTCTGCACCTTTCTGCCTGGCTAACAATAACAACCGGCAATTGGTTGCAGAGAATTATAACCAGAGGCTACAATATCCCCTCCTCCAATCATCCCACTCAGCCAAAGAGAATCCCAGGCATTCTACCCAGTCAAAGGGATGCAGCAATTTTAGAAACACAAAAATTGTTCAAAAGATGAGTCATCCAAGCAGTCCCACCAGACCTGAAAGGATCAAGAATTTACTCAAGATCCTATTTAGTGCCAAAGAAAATAGGGGACTAGAGACTGAGTTTGGATCTCAGTAGGTTGAACAAGTCAGTTCAACAAACCAAATTCCAGATGGTCATGGTTCAATTTATGCTATCATTATTAGGAACAAACAATTGAATGTGCTCAATAGATCTTCAGCATGAATATTATCACATAAAATAGACAGATGATCTAGAAGATTTCTGTGCTTCCAGCTAGGAGCCAGTAATTATCAGTTCAGAGACCTGCTCTTTTGTCTCACCACAGCCCCCAGGGTGTTCATTAAGTCCATGTCAGTGATAGCAGCTCACTTCAGACTGCAAGGATTCTAGGTGTTTCCATACCTAGATAACTGGCTCATTACCACACCCACCAGGCATCTACTGCTACAGGCAAGGGATTATGTTCTTCAAACTTGCACTTCACTGGGATCACAATAAACTATGAAAAATCCCATTAGAGCCAACACAACATCTGGAGTTCATAAGAGCAGTGTTAAACACAAGCACATATATTGCTTCTGTTCCTCAAGAAAGACTTCAGAGAATAAGATCTCAAGTCACCCATAGCAATTGCAACAAAACACTGTCTGCAAGAGTGGTATTACAGGCTTTAGTGTGTATGGCAGCCACTATCACTTTGGCTCCTTTTGCAAGGTGTCACATGCAAATTCTACAATGGATCTTAGCATCACCATGGTCATTTTTGAGCCATCCCATGTCTCATCAAGTTCTGATCACCAATTTATGCAAATGAGACCAGAGATGGTGGATTCATTCCAACAAAATTATTTTGGGACATCCATTTGTCCCTCCTCATCCCCAAGCCATAGTGACCATGGATGCATCCTGGATACTGTGTGGGGGCATTATCTGGGAAAGACAGTCCAAGGTACTTGGTCCAACTTAGAGGCCAATTTGCACATCAGTGTTCTAGGGATTAGGGCAGTGCTCCTGACGTTGCAAGCATTCCAAGAAGTCCTCCCCCAGGGAACAGTTGCAATACAAACAAACAACGGGTCAGTGGTCTGGTACATTAACAAATGGGGGGGGGCAGATCTTATCCTTTTTGTCATGAAGCACTCAGGGTATGCAATAGGCTATTGCATCCAACCGTTTTCTAATAGCAACGCATATTTCGGGGAGCTCGAACATGATTGCGGACACATTGAGCAGGAGCATTCTGATGCCTCATGAGTGGTCTTTCAACCCTTTGGTGACAGAAAAGATTTTCTGTCAATGGAGCCAGCCTTGCTGCAATCTCTTTGCATCCACCTTTAACAAAAAGTGCAACAGCTACTTTGCCCAGATCTCCCCTCCGGGTGACTCACTGAGAGATGCTCTCCTTCACAATTGGCCCACTGGTCTGCTATACGCCTTTCCCCTGACTCCACTAGTTTCCAAATTTCTGAAGAAAGCCAAAAGATCGAAGAACAGAATAATTCTCTTTGCACACTTTTGGCCTCAATGGATATGTTTTCCCCTTTTTTGGCCTTAACTAATTTAGAAACCTTGGAGGCTAGACCCATTTCCAGACCTACTGTCCCATTTGGAATAACTGACTCACCCAGATCTTCACAATCTCAAGTGCACTACATGGCTTCTCCATTTCCTAGATAGCCAAGCATTCTAACCTTACTGTCCCAGTTCAGCAAATTGTTCTAATCTTCCACAAACCATCAACCAGACATTTATATAACAGTAAGTGGCAACATTTTTCAAAATGGGCTACAGGCAGTAATCTTGACCCATATTCTAAACAAGTTCATAAGGTCTTGGAATTTTTTACATCACTTTTTGATGCAGGGGTGACCTCTTTGACTATAAGAGTACATCTAGCTGCAATTTCAAATTTCCATAATGGTCTAGATAACTCGGTTCTAATGTTCCATAAACTTTGTAAAGCCTTTTTTAAAGTAACATTATTACTAAGACCTCCATTCAGGGATCCTACTACACCTTGGGACCTCAATCTAGTCCTATTGTCTTTAATTAGTTCCCCTTTTGAACCATCTGCAACTTGAGACTTGAAACATTTATTATGGAAGACCTTATTTTTTATTGCTATTACCTCTGCTAGGAGGATATCAGAGTTGCAAGCATTATCTAACAAACCTTCTTACCTAATTTTTCATAAAGATAGGGTATCTTTAAGAACAAATCCTTCCTTTTTACCAAAAGTAGCTTCTGACACTAATATCAACCAGATGATACAACTTCCCGTATTTTTTTAGGAGGGGTCCTAGGACTGAGCCCTGTGGGATGCCACTTGCAACCGGTTTACAGTCAGACGTAGAGCCTGCAACTGTCACCATGTGGGTTCTATCCATGAGCCAGTTGACAACCTATCTTGTGATGTAATGGTTTATGTTCAAGCTGGTGAGCTTGTCTATAATACTAGAATGGGGAATGGTGTCGAAAGCCTTTGCGAGGTCTAGGTAGGCTGTTTGGACCTCCTTTCCCTCATCTAATGCCTTGGTAACCATCTCAAAGAAGTCTACCAGGTTTAGGAGGCATGATCTGCCCTTAACAAAGCCAAACTGGGTAGGGTCCAAGGTTTGGAGGTTCCCAATGTCTCTTTTAATGAGTTCCATGATGATGCGTTCCATAGCTTTGCAAACCAGGCTAGTCAGGCTTATGGGGCGATTGTTCTCGGGGTCCATTGTGGCTCCACCTTTGTGGAGCGGGATAATTGTTGCTGTGCACCACTCTGTGGGTACGTAGCCTGTAGAGAGGCTGAGTTTGAACAGTGTGTTTAGGTAAGGGGTTAGTTCATTTTGGAGCTCTTGTAAGATACAGCCTGAGACACCGTCTGGTCCCATTGAAGCTGTGTTTTTGGCTTTGGATAGGGCTGTTTTAACCTGTGTGTTGGTGATTGAAGGGCCCTACACTCTTTTGGTATGGTTATGGGTCATTTAGGGGGTGAGAGGGGGGTGAAGTTTGCACTAAACCTGTCTGCCAGAATGTTGGCAATATCAGTCGGTTCAGTGTATTTTGTGCTATTCTGCACTAACTCAGAGCAGATCTGAGAGTTTCCACTTAGGTTCTTGACATAGCTAAAGAATGCTTTGTGGTTATCTTTGGAGTCATTGGCAATTTTTCTTTTGAAACTAGCCTTGGATGATTTAATGAGGGATCGTAGTTTCTTGATGATACTGATCAGGGATGTCTTTCCTTTTTGGGATTTTACTCTTTTCTGTACTAGTTTCCTTCTTCTGTTGTATAGCTTGTTTATGGCAGGGGTCCACCAGACTGGTTTCCTTTTCTTGGAGGAGTGAGTCTTGGTTTTACTTGGTATAGCACGATCCATGCATTCCTGCAGATGCTCATAGAGTGCCTATGTAAAGGTTTCAGCAGCTTGGACAGCATTGTCCTTTAGCTTGGGGGCTGTGAACCTTTCCACCTCAGTCTTAAGTAACGTGAAGTTTGCTTTTGAAAAGTTTTTCATGGTGGTTTCTTTGATTGGGGGTGGGGGCGGAATGTGGATATCCAGAGTGATTAGTCTATGGTATGATCTAACCAGTGAGGGGTTGACCTCTGGTGTGGAACACTGGTCGCCCATGTTGGTGATGACCAGGTCCAATATGTTGTTCCTTCTGGTGGGGGTGTTGACCAGTTGATCCAGGGTGTTTGGGTTTATAAATTCTAGGAAGCGTTGGGCAAGGGAGTTAGTACTTGAGTAGTTCTCCCAGTTTATGTTTGGGTAATTGAAATCACCCAGTATTAGGGAATTTGGTAGGATCTTCATATTTCCCAGTGTTTCCAGAAATGCAGGATGGGGGTCCTGGGCCATGGTAGGTGATCTGTAGCAAGCTACAATTTGGATTGCAGTTTTGCCCATTGTTAGTTACACATGGATGATCTCTGATGCATTGTGCTGCGCCACTAACCTGGAGGTGTGGGTATCCTTGATGAATATGGATACACCCCCACCTTTTGTGTTTCAGTCCTGGTGCTGTGGCCGAAAGGTGTGGTATGAGTTATAGCCTAGTAGTGCTGGGCTGCTCTCAGGAGCCTTAAACCAGGTTTCTGTTACTGCACAGATGTTGATGTTCTCCATACTGAGGAATGCCTGGAGTGTGTGCATTTTGAGGTTTTCGACTTTTGGCATTGAGTAGCATTACTCTCAGTTTTTGGTTACTTGTGCTTTTTATGGTGGTAGGTTTGTCTTTTAAGCCTTGCCTAAAAAAGGCACTATGGGGGCGGCAAGAGCCTTGGCCAGTATTCGAAAGCCTAAGGGTGACAGGTGCAAGCCATCTCTTGCAAAGCAACGTGGCTTGTCGAGCATGTCATCCCAGGCGGACAGATACTGGATCCCCTTTGAATGACACCAGAAACTTAGCCAATTGTTGAAATTGATTATTTTTTCTTTATACTGTGGCATCATTCTTGGTGAGGGCAGGATGCTACTCAAGGTCAGGGTCATACCAGCCTGGGCTGCATGATCAGAGACCTCTTCCATGTCTCTTTTCATGTAGTCTACGTCTCAGGTCATTCACACCAACATGGATAATGACAGAGTTGTATTTGTACTTGTTCTGGAGTGACCTGAGTGCTTGTGTTATGTGGTGGATCCTGGCACCCAACAGGCAGCTAACTTTAACCTTCTTCTTGTCCAGCCTAGTTAATGGGACATCAGTGTGCCTGACTATAGAGTCACCTATTACTAGTGTGTTGGGTATGTTATTTTGCGTTAAGGGCTGTGTTTGCATGTCACACTGATTATGTGAAGTATGTGTTTCATGGTGATGAGGTGTAGAGGTTGCTTGGATGTCTGCTTTGGAGCTCTCTGTTGCTTTTGCAGATTTTTATTTAGAGCCTCCGAGTATGTTTTCATGTATTCATGTGTGTTATTTGCCGGTGTTGGTTTATTAGGTCTATGTGAGACTGGTGGTATGTTGCAAGTATTACCCTTCTCCTCTTGACTGTCACTTCTCGTCTTGGGTTGAGAGAGCTTTGCCTCCAGTTTGGCTGTATAACTGCATCTCTCGCATAGATTAGTGTTTGGTGGTAGGAGGAGAGGGTTGTCTGTATACATGAGGCAGTTGTAACATTGCCCCAAAATGCCCAGATTCACCAGTTGGACTGAAGAGTGCACCGGAAACTGCTGTTTGGACATGCCTGAATAGGTAGAGTAAGCTGTTTTTCTGATTGGCTGGTGGGGACGAATAAAGAGCCTTGTCCTTGTGGACAGTGTAGGGGGGTCTAGTGCTAGGGTTAATTACTGCTTGCTATAAGTTTTAAGCGAGTGCTTGACTGTAAAATGAATGGTTTGAGTGCTAAAGTTGAAGGTTTGTCTAGTTCCAAGGGAAAAATTGAAGAGTAGTCTTCGTGGAGCCAAGAATAGTTTAACTCTAGCTAAATGGCGCTGCCCGGTGCACAAAACCACACAAATGCATTTTTTATAGCAGGGAAGTGAAAGAGATAGAAATTAGTGCAAAATGGCCGATAAACTACTAACGTCTGGGCTGAAACCACTCCTCCAGGGACAGATAGGCTGTTCAAAGCTCCCCTCTCTCACAGGTGAACAGAGAAACCTATGCAAGTAAGGTATGGGCAACACAGAAACTTGTAACATAGCCCTGGATTCAGCAATAACCTGAAAACTAGACTATACTAGTTCAGAAAGGCGTGAAAAATTATTTTTTTTTCCAGAAAATAGAGCAGATACAATCAAAATTAGCCCAAAGTGTCCAATAAACTACTAACTTCTGGGCTGAAACCACTCCTCCAGGGACAGATAGGCTGCTGAAAGCTCCCGTCTCTCACAGGTGAACAGAGAAACTTTCTTCTATCCAAGTAATGTATGGGCAACACAGAAAATTGTAACTCAACCCTGGATTCAGCAATAACCTTAAAACTGGACTATACTAGTTCAGAAAGGCAGGTAACAAGTATATATATTTTTTGTTTTGTTTTTTTTTCAGAAAATAGAGTAGATGCAATCAAAACAACACTTTAAATGCACAGAAAAGGCTATTGCACTTTAGTGTGTAGCCTACAACAGTTAAATAGATTATTTAAACACAAAAATGACTTAATTCAAGTGCAGGCAGCAAATAAGTACAATATGTAGCAATAGCAAACTTTTTAAATCACAGATTCACTAAAAAAACTGGCTTTTTAGGCGGAATTGGTTAAGACAGCAAGAAAAGCAGAAAAATTATACTTAATCATTCCAAAGTCACTCTTTTGTCTCTCTGCTGCTGGAAGGCATTTGCTGAGCGGAATACAAGCGTAAAAACTGCGCAAATGCGGTTTTTATAGCAGGGAAGTGAAAGAGATAGAAATTAGCCCAAAATGGCCATTAAACTACTAACTTCTGGGCTGAAACCACTCCTCCAGGGACAGATAGGCTGCTCAAAGCTCCCCTCTCTCACAGGTGAACAGAGAATCTTTCTTCTATCCAAGTAATGTATGGGCAACACAGAAAATTGTAACTCAGCCCTGGATTCAGCAATAACCTTAAAACTGGACTATACTAGTTCAGAAAAGCAGGTAACAAGTATATTTTTTTGTTTTGTTTTGTTTTTTTCAGAAAATAGAGCAGATACAATCAAAATTAGCCCAAAATGGCCAATAAACTACTAACTTCTGAGCTGAAACCACTCCTCCAGAGACAGATAGGTTGCTCAAAGCTCCCCTCTCTCACAGGTGAACAGAAAAACTTCCTTCTTTCCAAAGAAGGTATGTGCAACACAGAAACTTGTAACACAGCCCTGGATTCAGCAATAACCTGAAAACTGGACTATACTAGTTCAGAATGGCGGGAAACAAGTATATATATATATATATATATATATATATATATATATATATATATATATATATATTTTTTTTTTTTTTTCCAGAAAATAGAGCAGATACAATCAAAACAACACTTTACCCAATTGACCGGTTAAAAAGCTCAAAACTGAGCCCTGTTCCAGCAGTCTTCAATCAGACAAGTTCTAACTGCACAGTCCTGCCACTAGGGTACAGAGAAACCTTCTCCAAAAAAGATGGCCTGGATGAGTGCACAAGTTATACAAACAAAGCTAGATCCAGCTGGCTTGAATCTAGTCTATGCTACAGCAAACAAGGTGTATTGATTTCAGAAAGAAACAGTTCAAGTAAGCATGCGCAATAAGCCTTTAACCAGAAACTCCCAGCTCAGAAGGGCAGAATCTAGCCTCTCCTCCCACAAGAGTGCAGACCACAAACCTTCTTAATGTAAAATAACTGGCCAGAAGCCCAAGTGCTTAACTGAGAACTAATACACTTTTAGAATAACAGACACTGACCCTTCAATCAGCAGTTCCCAACTCAGAAGGATGTACGCTACCTGTCCTGCCACAACAGTGCAGACCACAAACCTTCTTAATGTAAAACAACTGGTTTGAAGCCCACGTGCTTAAACCAAGGGCCTTAGAATAACAGTTACAATTTAATCAGGCTACTAACAAGCAGTAATATAGGCAGCAGAATAAATTCAATTGAGTACTTTTAAGAAGATGCAAAAGCAAAATAAAGCAATAAAGTAGGAAGAAACACAAATACAGTAAAGCAGATGAAGTGCAAGTTTTTTTTCCCCAGACCTGCTAACCATTACTGAAACTTGGCTAAAACCTAGCATCCAAGATGAAGAAATCTTACTGCCACATTTTAATATCCTAAGACTAGACAGAGTAGGCAAAAGGGGAGATGGGTTTGCAATCCTTTATAAAAACACACTTAACATTAAACATCTTCAAACCCTTATACCAAAATTGCAAAATGCCGAATCCTTAGGTTCTACTCTAAGCACAAATGACACAAAAACTGGCATAATTCTACGCTGCTACATTCCCCCAGAGAACAACTCTTCCACTATAGAAGAATTGTTACAATGGGCCACAGACACTCTCCCACAAGAAACTATCCTATTAGGAGATCTAAACACAGGCTGGTTAGCCCATAGCTCCAATAACCCCACAAACCATATTAATCTTTACATTTTCACACAACTTATCCAGGAACCCACAAGAGTCGATAAAAAACCCCAGAAACAATCAATTTTAGACTGTACACTAGTTAATTGCGCTAAACAAAATTACCAAACAGGAACCCTCCCAGATGGCCTTAGTGACCATCTCCCATCTTTCCTGGTGCACAAATGTACTACAATAAGCAAACCCATAGTATATAGACAAGTCAGGGATGATTGTAACTTAAATATACAAGAACTTAACAATATTCTAAAACATAGTTAACTGGAAACTACTAAAAATCCTCAGTTTAGACCAGGCAGTGAACTACTTTAACAATATACTCACCAATGTACTTGACAGAGTTGCACCCATTATAAAAATTAGAGCCAAAGCAAAACTATGCACCAGGGAAGTAAATATTGTGGGAAGAAACAGCCAGGGAATTGTTATGGCTAGGCTTGTAGAGGCCCTAGGGCTGATAGCCTAGTACAAACCTATGAACCTATGGCTTACTAGGGAAATTAGAGCCTTACTAAAAACTAGGGGCAAGTCTTGGAAGACCTGGAAGAGGGGAAATACTAGCTCAACCAAACAAATTTACCTACAACTCTGAAATCAGGCCAAAAAAACCCAAACTCGACAAACATTAAATTACTTCCTTAACTTACAAAACAGACACGATAAAGACCCCCAAAAAGTTTTGGCATGCCATAAACACCCTTCTAAAACCAAGAAAAATATCCACTACCTCCCCCAATGCCACCAAAGGCAACAAGGACATGACCTCACAGTTTAACCACCATTTCACAGAATCCATCTTAACACTATCCTCCAAATTGTCCAAAAACAACCCAGCAAAATGCCCTGACAGCATTCCTCCCCTTTCTCTCACACTAGTTCCCACTGCCACAATCAAAAAATTCCAACTTAAACTCAAACCTACAACCCTTGCTCCCGACAACTTACCAGCCAAGTTCCTAAAAATAGTTACCGAATCACTATCCTACCCTATCTCCATCCTTATCAACCGCTCTATACAAGAAGCTTATGTCCCCCAACTTTGGAAAATATCCTATATCATCCCTCTCCACAAAGGAGGAAACTCATATGAATATGCAAACTATTGCTCCATTGCCATTTTTTCACCCTTGTCGAAAATATTTGAGAGATGCATTCACTCTCAAGTAATGAAATTCCTAAACGCAAACAATCTACTATCTTCATCTCAGCACGGGTTCTGGCAACACCATAGTACAACCACAGCTCTGCTGTCCTTTACAGATTTGGTCAACCAATGTAGAAATAATAATAACTTTGTCTCTGCCATATTTTTAGACCTCTCCAAGGCATTTGACATGGTATCACACTTCTTGCTACTTGACTCCCTAATGATTGAGTACAACGCCCCATTCGGAATGTACCTTACCCGACACCTGCAGCAGTTGGAAAGACCCCAAAAGTTTCTCACCAAAAGGATAAAGGGGCTCAAACATATGTCATACGATGCCCGACTGAAGAAACTCCAGCTCTATTCAGTCGCATACCGTCTGCTCAGAGGTGATCTGTGCCTGACATACAAGACCATGTCCAACCCGGAATTAATGGACATGCTCCACCTCAAAAAATCCAAATCCACCAGAGCCACGAGCAAGAGACTTAAACCTCAACACGGATATAAATAGGACGTGCTGGAGGGACAGATTCATCACCCAGAGACTCCCTACACTATGGAACAGAATCCCAGTCCATGTGAGGCAGAGCCCCTCACTGACTCTGTTCAAGAGAAATCTTGACGAGTGGATGGGAGATCGTAGGTTTACCCCGGGAATCATCTCTGTATCACTGCTGGACAGAGGCACAGCAAACTAATGGGTATAGTATTCTCATCCTAAGGGGTGGTGAAAGCCACACACACTCTGGCTAGGCTTATAAATGCCCTAGGGCAGATAGCCTAGTATGAACCTATGAACCTATAACCTCCCTATCTTTCGCACCCACCACTATAACCTGGTTCAAAAACTACTTGTCAGATAGGCAGCAATCAGTCCAATGGCAAAGCATATTATCCCCCTTTCTCCCTACTAAAATAGGCATTCCACAAGGCTCAGTATTAGCCCCACTTCTTTTCTCCATATTTACCAATAAGCTCCATACTACCACACAGCAAGCTTCACTCATACAGTAAGCCGATGACTCTACTCTAATCTGTTCTGCTCCAACTATTGCAACTCTACAAAAACTGACCCAGGATTCATTTAGCTCTGTGGAAAGCTGGATCTCACAAATTCAACTTATCCTGAACCCTAACAAAACCAAATTGTTACTCTTCACCCCCAACAAAACTTTATCTACCCCTCTATCCTTTACTATCTCTGCTAATAATGGCACTATTATTTCTCCCTCTGATCATACCAAGCTCCTAGGAGTGGAAATTGACAAAAGTCTACTCTTTGATGTCCATATCTCCCAAACAATCAAAAAAGTACATAAAAAATGGGAACCCTGTATAGGCACAAAAAAATTCCTCTCTCGACATGCACGGGTTACCATAGCCCACACTCACCTTTTATCCACTCTAATGTACGCTTCACCCATTCTTACCCACCTCAGAAAACTTGACCTGGATAAACTAGAATCATGTTACAACAAAGTCGCTAAGTTCACCAGTAACTCTACCTTTAGAACCCACCACTGTCAGGCATTGCAGGAACTAAAATGGCTTGAATTTCCCCAACTCCAAAACTACCACCAACTAGTCATTGCATATAATGTAACCAAAATCCTGATAAAACACCAGCTCTATACCAACTTCTTACCCGTTATAACAATAATCTTCCTATATGCTCTTCCGACAAATTCCTCCTCAGTATCTTAAAGGTGAACAACACAGCAGGTAAAGCCCTGTTCTCCCACACCATAGCTAAATCCTGGAACAACCTTCCCTCTACCCTGACCTCTGGTTCCTCCATAACTCTCTTTAAAAACTCACTTAAAACACACCTACTAAATAACAGGTTGTGCCCATGCATCACATAAGTCCATCAACCTCTGCCCTCATACCTATTGCTGCTCCACCTATTCTCATCCTCACTGTAACTCACATTACAGTCTTGGATCAAAACACTGCTGATGAAAAGTACTGAGATGTAATTTACTAATAACCATTTTGTAATTATTACTGTTTGTTTCAATTATGTAAAATCTCTTTGCATTGTATATATGTTTTACTCTATTTTTTTTTCATTGTATGTGTTTCTCTGATGTACAGTGATATCTTACTTTCTTTTTTTGTACTTTTTACTTATTGTTGGCTTTTTTCTCCCCAGGCCTCCTCTGAAAATGTATATATGTCCAGTCGGACCATCCCAGTTAACAAATGTAAAATAAAAATAAATTAAAAAAAAATTATATATATATATATATATATATATATATATATATATATATAGGGTTCCTTTCAGTTCGTCAAAACTTCAGCAGTTCGAACACCATATGTTCAAACTGTGAAGTTCGAAAAGTGAGTATCGTGAAGCTGTAGAACACCAAATTCTTTCCTAGGGAAAGAATTTGGTGAGGCGTTTCTGGGACTTCGTTATTTTCAGCACTGTGGTGGAAAGTTACGGGTCGGGCTCAGGTAAGTGTGCAATTTGTGGACATTAGGGATAGGGCACGGGTTAGGTGAGTTAGGGTTAGGGTGCGGGTGAGGTTGGTGTGCGATAGTGACAGACTGTAGGGTTAGGGCGGGATAGGTGAGTTAGGGTTAGAGCGCAAGTCAGGTGAGTATGCGATAGTGACAGACCTTAGGGTTAGGGTTTGGGTTAAGGTAAATGGATAGATAGTATTGTATGTACAGTTTAGTGTAGGGTTAGATGTAGGATTTTAAGTGTATGTGTATGTATTGCTGTTTTTTTGGTGTGCTTGTGTTGTGTGTGTGTTTCCTGGAACAGCGATTTTTTTCCCTTCTAAGCCTTCGATGGTTTTGCACTTCGAGGTTAGAAGTTCGAACATATGGTGTTCGAACTTCTGCCGTTTCGTCGAAGACATATAGACCGTGTGTGTGTATATATATATATATATATATATATATATATATATATATATATATATGTGTGTGTGTGTGTGTGTGTGTATATATATATATATATATATATATATATATATGTATATATATATATATATATATATATATATATATATATATATATATATATATATATATATATTTTAAATATATATATGTATGTGTGTTATGTTAACAAATGCTTAAGAATTAGAAATAGCAGAGAATAAACAGGAAAACTGTATTGTATTATGGACTTAATAGTAAGCAGGTTAACAGTGAGTCCATAGTAAATTGATATGAATCGAAAATTGAATATCACTGTTATAACAAAAAGCACTAAGTGCTTAAGGAGCATTAATATAAAGGACAGCTTAAGGCTTATCCAAAAAACATATAGTGCATATGAAGGGCAGGACAGGATCGGGCAGCTATATATACAAAGGGATCCCAAGTGATATGTCCTTGCAAAAAAGGAATGTGTGGGTTCATTTAGTATGGTTATCCTCTGAATATCAGATTCTGAACAAGTTCAAAGGTTCATAGATGAAGGAAAGTAGATTTAGGACCTATTGATCATGCTTGGTGCTATTTGTCATTGTAAATGTTGTGGAGTATATTGCAACATTCTGCGATTTGAGGGGGGAGCTGAGTCTTTGAATGTCATGTAATGGCTTTCTTCACAGACAGTAGCATGACATTTGATAGTTTCAACTTAAAGGTATTGGGGAAGATCCCATAAATCACTATGTTAAGCTTTTAGGTGCCCTCAGCTTTATCTGTTTTACTGGCTTGGTTCCAAATGTCTTCCCATTAGCTTGTGAGGTTCATACAGTACCATAAAATGTGTTTCCATGATGAGGAATTTTGGCTGCTTAAGCATCTACAACATCATGGGTGTGAGTTTGCCTCTATAGTTGGCTATGATGGCTGGACTTAAAAATAAACTATGAAGGGATTTCCAGATAAAAAAGCCTCCACTTTGGGGATGAGATAGTCAGCAGAGGAAGTTTCATAGATTGGTGTTACTTGATATCTGTGAAGTCAATTTCTCTTTTGTATGAATATTTTTATGATCACTGGTTAGATTATAATGCACCTCTAACATCAAGCTATTTAAGGTGGTGAGTTTTTTCCTTACTGGTGTCTTTATTCTCCACCATGGTGAAGATATATTGATAGAACAGTGAGCTGTGGACTGCCTCAAAGTACATATTGCTTGTAAAGACAGGAAAAAGAAGTTTCAGTTTGATAGAAAAATATTGTGCTTTAGGGGGAGAGAAAATTGACTGAAAAACTGTTCCTGCAAATTGAAGCAATTTTCTGAACAAAACTGAAATAGGTTTGTCATCCCTCATCTAGCACATTACTTTAGAGGCTATTTTAATGCATACTAAATATTAATATAAAGTTTTATTGCACAAAAAATTATACCCCCCTACAGAACATTTTCTTCAGGGAACTTGTAGCTTGGTGAAAAGGATAACAAGTCAAGTTATATCCTGATATACTGCTGAAAAACGTCACAGCATGCTAATAGGCTTCTGGTGTTAAAAATCTAATTTGATCTAGCAGGTTTCCTCTTTGAGAAACTCAGAGTTTAAACAACATATATACCAATTTGCTATCATATTTCATAAAAGTCATTGATATCCAAAATATAATTCTAATGAGCGTCTCCTTCTGACAGCTGATGTATACACATATTGAACAATATCCTCATACACTAATACAAACTGAAAATTCCTGAACTTTCAAAAAATCTTCAAAAAACAACTCTTTCTTAACTGGATCAGGCCCTGCCCATCCTAATCAAGTTAACCTATTATGTCTTCCCACTAGATTTTATATTTTTATTTTTTCCTAACTGAAGTTATACCAGCTTCCTTCCCCCTTTATAAATTCTGTTGTCCTTCCGTACTACTTACACTCCCTAGACCTGCACATTAAAACCCTGTAAACACTTGCTCATACATACATCTTCAGCTAAGAGTTTCAATTATCTTCAAGCATTAGATGTTACTCAGCTGAATTAACCACGTGTATTACTTTGTTTATTATCAGTTGTTAGATGTCACTCAGTTGATTCAGCCTCATACATAACCTTCTTTATTTTATCTTACTTTCCTCATCACTTTATTTTTAATTTTTACAAACTTTATACAAAACGCACTACCACACCCTGCTCAACTGCCACCTATCAACTCAAGTCTACTATCTACCCACTCTAGCCTTCTTCATCACCCCCAAATCCCCATCCACGTTTAACTTCTCTTGTATTACATTTTTCTCTTTTTCTTTCTCGTTTTCCATCTGAACAAATGATCATACCTCCTCATTCTTTGTCCCATGTTTCCTTCTTTTCTTTCTCCATAATCTATCATTGCACTTTACTGCATCACTCTGTTTTCTCCTTCTTAATAAAATTATTTTTTTCTCTTTCTCTCCTTTCCTTGTAGCATTATGTTCCTGTATAAACCCTAGTTCCCATCTTTCTCCCCTTGCCTTTACCTCCTTCCTTATTATAAGTGTGATTTATAATTGATTATAATATTGTAGAATATTATTAAACACACTGTTATTGGTTGTATCTTTGATAATGTTTCTTACTCTCACTTGCTTTTTTACATTTTAATGCTGTTATAGAAAAATGATCCTATATTAGCCACCTCGCCTTGTGGGGTTACCCTCTCATGGTAAATCCAAGCTGGCAACTTTTCTGCTTAGAGCTTATCTAGTGCTTAAGCTACTCTCCTCTTGCAGAATGCAATGTGTCCTTACTGCTACTGAGATTTCATTTGCTGCCATCTACAGCATATGCAATACTCTAGCACTTGTCAGAGTTTTCCAAATGTTAATTTTTCTTGCCATATTTTTCTCCAGTTCATTTAGCTAGTGCTTTCTATCTAGTGCTTATATAGACAAAACTTCTAAAAATTATAAAATTTACTTCATTATCATCTTTCCTCCTTTATCTCTAAACCAGTGTCCCACCTCTACCACCTAGTTACATCTAATAATTTGACAAAAATGTATATAGTTTGGTATTGCATCCACCTCACTCAACTCTGATATCAGTGGAATCAGCTGTGTCTTGGTGCTGAATGATTGAGGCTAAGGCCTAGCTGGCATTTTAAGTAATAACATGTTTGGTTCTGTTGTCAGTGTTGTGGATCACAGCATTTGATATGTCAGCTTCCATCTCATTGCCAGAGCATACTGGTCCATCCATACCAGAGGTCGCATTTTTTCACTCCATCAGCCATGTTTTCCTTGAGGTCAGAGATGATTTTGGCTAGGTTTGTCCTTTGTACCATTAGAGTCCACATCAAAGTTCACAATTTTTTAGAGGATCATCTCCTGTCCATTGACATGGGAGGTGGAAGTTCTCATGGTTTAGACTCCAACATTTACCACTGGCCCAGCTAAGCCCTTCAGTCCCCCTCTTCAGCCCAAATGATAGAAAAGCTCTGAACACCTCAAAAAATTATTCATCAAGGCTCTTAAGGACACTTCTGGATCCACAGAAGGTTCATCTCCCCCTCAGATTCCCAGAAAGTATAGTGCAGAAGGAAGCATATCAGTTCCCCAATGGATCCTCATATAGATTCTATGCTAGTTGCAGCTGCCACCAAAAAGGAGCTGTTTAAAGAAAGTTCCAAGGCCCATCCTCCTAACAGGGAATCTAGGATAACAGACATTTTGGGATGTGAACATATAGAACCTTTTCCCCTGAGGGCATTAAACTAAATATCTCACATGATAAGGTTCCAGATGGACAAAGAAAACAGATACTATATTCCCTCAGGAAAACCCTCTCAAACTGGACCCTAGCAAACAACTTGAATCTCAAGTTTCTACCATTACTGGTTATTGCAGATCTGCCCATGAGGCTGTTTCACAATACAGCAGATAAAGTAGCTATAGTAGTACGCACCAACGCTGCTATGTTCTCCCTTCCCTGGTTGCACTTATGTAACTTGTGTAACTTTTTGGACAACTTTAAGGCATCGTTCATTAATGCTCTTTATGATGGATCCTTTTTATTTCATCCCAAAGCTAAAGAAACTTTACTGAAGAGTGAATGAGAAGGCACAATGTTGTCTGCCACTGGACACTTTGAAACCCTTAAAAGCCCCCCCCCCCTCAAGTAAGAAGGATAGCAAAAGTCTCTGGTTCAGAAAATCTCAGTGTTTATCCTTTTATTCCTCTTCAGACAGGGCACCCCAAGGCAGAGGTGTCTGTTTAATGAATGCTGCCCCAGAGCAAGTCTGTAAAATCAGGGGTCTATTGGTCCTTTCTTAGGCAACACTCACCACTGTCTTTTCACCTAGATGCTTGGCCAGCCAAAAATGTAAGGCAAATAGATTGAGTGAAATATCCATAAGCTATGTCATGCCATTCACATCCACTCCCAAACAAACTTCTTTACCCATTCAAATATATCACCCCACTAATAGAGGATAGCAGCTCATGAGATTATGCAGTTACTTCAAAAAACAGCAATCCAAACAGCCTAACAGACTCGAAAGGGTCCAGCATCTAATCAAGATACTTTTGTTTCTAAACAAAACACAAGACCTCAGGCCTATTTTAGTCCTCAGCAGCCAAAACCTTTATGTTAAACAGATAAAATTCCAGTCACAGTGCAGTCGATCCTTCTGTACCTCAAGTAAGAGGATTGGATTTGCTCAATAGACACTCAGGATGCTTACTTCCATATGAAAATACAAAGCATTCCAGAAGGTGTCTTCCCTTCCAGCTGGGATCTTATCACTATCAGTTCTAATAATTGCCTTTTGTTCTCACCACAGCTCCCTGGGTGTTCACCAAGTGCATAGCAGTAGTCACTATCCATCTCAGGCTGAAGGGTTCCCATATCCAAATGTTTGGTTCTTTGCTGTAACTGCAAAATAATTCCTTATCTCAGCAAGAGATTCCTTGTTTCAACTGCATCCTAGGCTTTCTCAGAAAATATTGAAAAAACAAAACTGGAACCTACCCAATCCATAAATTTTATGAGATACCATCTGGGGGGTACATTGAGAATTATGAGTCTTCCGACAAAAACACTTGTATCTCTCAGAATTTAATTTCTAAACTATCTTCAGCAGACTTTCCACCACCCTCCCTAGTACTGTGAGCATTAGGCATGATGGCATCAGTGCCCATGTCTAACAGTGATAGCAAGTACTCTAGTTCCTCAAGCCAAGTATTACATGACGGTGCCGCAGAGGACACTCAGTATGCAATAGTTCCAGTCCACTCATTGTCTTCATTGTCCTATCCAGTCATCCACATTATGTAAAAATCATCTAAAATGCTGGATTCATTCTCCCATAGTCCAAGCAGGTCATTCCTTTGTCGTGGCTCTTATATCAGCCATGGTCACCATGGATACCTCTGCTTCAGGGGGAGGCATTACTGTATAAGGATTGTAGTTGCACCAAGAGGGTCACCTTCACAACAGTATCTCATAAATGAGGTTGATCCTCCTAGCATTTTAGGCCTTACAGGACTTCCTTCCCCAGGGTGTAATTTCAGTACACACAGAGTGTACCTTGGTTCTGTGCTGCATAGAAAAAGTAAGGGGGACCATGACCAAACCCTTTTGCTGGTAGGCAATGACAGTGTGGCAATGGGCAACATCTTCAAAGCATTTTCTTTTTTTTTTAAAAACAGGTTTATTGTTTTAACATACAAGAGAAATATCATAACAATTTTATACAAGTAATTAAAAATAGATATGATTATAACATTCAACAAAACAACTAAAGTATTTACAAAGACATCCACTACAATCAGATCAATTAATTAAACTAAAATACCATGCTATTGAAATTAGGATTTTTTTTAACAAATTTTGTAAATTATCCCATACAATATAATAAGATGTTTTTCTAGTTGTTCTTGACCTAATTGTGTTTATTTCCATATGGCACACTATATTCATAACATTTTTAAATTCATTGAACGAAGGAGGTGTATCTGAAATCTAATTTTTGGTTATTATTTTCCTAGCCACTGCTAGAATAGACCATAACAAGGGAAGCTTAACCTTTTTAACACTTTGAGGTACAGGTGTGTTGAATAATATAAGAGATTTAGAAATAATGAAATTATCTGTAAAAAGAGCCTGCAAAAATTCATTAACTGACTTCCAGTATTCTTTCAATTTTATACAGTCATAAAACATATGAGCCCAGTCAGCATTAATTTCTACATTACATCTCTTACATAGATTATCTTTATTATTTATTTTATTCATCATCAAAGGTGTATAAAAAGATCTATGTAAAAATTTCCATGTATAAAGTCTCCAGACAATGGAAGACGTAGTTCTATACGCAGATTCCAATATATATTGTTTATCTTGTTGATTTGGTGGGTCCCCATTAATAGAAGTGAAATAATTCCAGTATGTATCTACACTGTAAAAAGTTTCTTGTCTGATAATTTTATGTATGTATGAAAGTTTACCTTTATCAGAAACTTTATGTTGTAAATTTAATATCAAGTAATCAATCAGTGTTGGAATAGATTATTTAACTGTTATAGACATTAGATCTATTCTATCAATGAGATGTTGTCTAAAGGTCTGAACCTCTAACCAGCAAGTTTCTCTTAGATCAAATTCTTGTTTTAAGAAATCTAGATTTTTAACTTCATTATCAGATATCAACTGATACCAGTACTTTAGATCATTATCTATAGCTAAGTGAGTTCCTTCAGAAGTAGATGACAAAAGCATACCCTGAGTATACATTATAGGGAATATAATAAAATTCCATTCCCTATACTTAGGGTGCATGAATATAAAGTTACGATAGCTAATAATAATATTTAATGGGTAACAAACCATATGTTTAGGTGTAATAGGTGAAGTACAAAATTCCTTTAGTAACCATAACATGGAGTTATTTACAATCATATTTTTATGTGTTAAGGAGATTTTCATGAAGTGCATACTAATTAGCTCCCAATAATCTTTCCATTTTGCGACATATGACTGATCTATTAATAAAGTAATAATTTTTACAATAGAAGAGATAGTATATAAATTAAAGTCTGGAAAAGAAATACCCCCTTGAGACCAGCTATTAGTATGTTTCTTTAATGCAATCCTATGTCTATTAGGTGCCCATAGGAAATTTAACATTAGTGTATTCAGTTTCTTGATAATTATTTTTGTAGGTGGAAGTATTATTGATTGTATTAAGTATAAAATCTTGGGGAATATTATCATTTTAATAATTGTAAGTCTCTCCTCCATAGTAAAAAACATATTATTCGAGGTATTAAAAAGATTTTGTATATTAAGAAAACAGGTATTATAATTATTATATATAATAGATTTAATATCTTTAGATAGTGTTATACCTAAATAAGTTATCTGACCTGAATTGGGTACATATTTAGTAAAATCACTAATGAGAATATTTTTTCGTGTATATATAGGTAGTATTTTAGTTTTTTCTTCATTGAATATTAAACCAGAAATACTTTTAAAATTCATCATTTTATCAAATAGCGACTGCATAGAAGAATTAGATCCTGCTGATGTAATTAGAACATCATCCGCAAAAAGTTGAATTTTGGATGTTGTATTTTCATCTATTTCAAAACCCTCTATGTCAGTACTGTTTCTGATCAAATTAGCCCAAGGCTCCATTACTAAAGTGAATAATAGTGGAGAAAGTGGACATCCTTGTTTTGTACCTTTAAGAATGGGTATTTTTTGTGAAACATATGTTCCTACCTTAATATAAGCCAGCGTTCCTTTGTATAAATGCTCAATTAGATTTACAAATGCATCTGAGAAGTTTGTGCACTTCAGTAAGGTGAACAGATCGTCCCAACTTACTGAATCAAATGCTGAACTTATATCAAGACTAATAAGTGTTAAATCTTTCTTTTTCCTATTTGCAAAATCAATTAATGTTAAAGTTCTTCTTATATTATCAAAAGTATTTCTATTTACAATGAAGCCTGTCTGATCTATATCTATAATGCCGGGAATGATTGTCTTCAATCTATCAGCAAAAATACTCATAAACATTTTATAATCAACATTAAGTAATGAGATGGGCCGATATGAAGTACATCTAGTTGGATCTTTATTAGGTTTTAAAATTGGCGAAATAAATGTATATTGCCAAGATGGGGGGGGGGGTTATTAACTCAGTTTGGGCCAAAATAAAAACCTTATGTATTAATGAATATGTACTTTTAGAAAGGATTTTATATATCTCTGGTATAATACCATCATTACCCGGTGCTTTGTTTGATTTAAACTTATTTATTTGTGTAATAACCTCTGTATATGAAATACTTTTGTCCAATAGTTTAATCTGTTGTTTATTAAGCTTTTTATTCATGTTTGTGGTTATAAACTCCTTTATTTTATTTTTAGGTTCCATGTTAATGTTATTATTGTTAATATTGGGAAAGTGATTTCTAAATTCATCTAGTATTTCTGGTAGACTAGAAACATTCTTCTTTTCCTTAGAGAAAAGATTTCTTTGATATGGTTTTGTTTATTCAACCTTTTGTTTTATTTTTAAGTCTATGTAAGTATTTGGGGCTTATTGAGTAAGACAAAACTTGTATTTCTCTAGAGTTATTTTAACTTTATGAGTTAAAATTTCTTTGTATTTCTCATTTAGTTTGTTTATTTCTTCAATGACTTTCTTATCCATAATATTTTCTTTATTATTATGTTTATGAGTCTAATTTACTTTGAATATCTAACAATTCCTTATCCCAAGATTTCCTTTTATTATTATACCATCTTTTACTTTGTCCATATAGATATGATTTTAAGGCATCCCAAACATAGACAATGGAGACTTCAGGAGTATTATTTATGTCTCGAAAATGTTGTACTTCTGAAAGTATATATTCTTTATAGTCTTTTAGTTGAGTTAAGTATGCTGGTATCCTTTTGATCTGAACATTATGAGTATTTTTTATCATGAATTCAAAACCAATTGAATTATGATCAGATATAGGACATGAAATGATTTTGGAATTAATTAAATCTGTTACCATCTGGTTAGAAATAAAGACCCTATCTATTTTTGAATAAGTTTTGTATCTGTTAGAAAAAAGGTGTATGGTAATGATTTTGAATCTATCTGATTATTAATATCATTCAAATGATAAGAATTAGCAAAATCATTTAAATGTTTTGCATTAGATGTAATTCTTCTTTTTCCTATAGTGGTAGTATCACTTTCATGTAGTATACAATTAAAGTCACCAGCTAAAATAATATCTCCTATAGAGAATGATATGATCTTATCAAGATGATGTTTCACTGTATTAATACCAATTCCAGGTATCCAATATACATTAATTAAAGTGTAAGTCTTCCCATTAATTTGTATTGTAACCATACAAAACATTCCTTTGTCATCCTGATAAGACTTAATGGTTTTAGGAATGGGCATACTTTTATTCCATAAAATAGCCACTCCTCTTTTTCTGAGTGTGCTCTGAACTAACCAATACTGTATATTTGTTTGTGGCTAGTTTATCAATATCTTTTTTCAAGAGATGGGTTTCTTGCAGGAAGACTAAGTTGGCCTTATGTAAATTAATGTATCTTATTAGGCTTGCCCTTTTACACGGATTATTCAATCCATTAATGTTTAAAGAAATTCCTTTTAAAGATGTCATTTGGCATTTTTAAAACTTAAGAATCTTATGATCAAGATTACAAATAACAACATAAGTAATGTTACATCTCCTCCTTTAGGTGTACCTTTAAATATAGCTGTATTTATTGAATCTCTTATGGGATTTTGTATAGGATTCAATTTTGTTTGTAGTGACAATGAGTGTACAAAATATATTGTGGATGCCAAAACTATATACATATAACAATGAACAAGTGAAAATAATGTAAGGATTAAACCTTGCATCCAGCCTGGAGTTAAAAACTCCAACTTAGAGTAGTATTTACCACTCAAGTTAACCCCCTACCCTAAGCAGCAGTACCTCAGCTACCACCTTATCAATTTAATACTGGTTATATTTAACTTAAATTAACAGCTTTCAATTCAATTATCTAGCAAGACAAGACTACACATTTGATAAAACAGTATCATATAAACTAAAATAAACTTTTTTTAAAAACTATTTATACTACTATATACATCTATGTAATATAATACACTTGTATTCAAATGTCATTCAAATAAACTTGATATTAGGAACCAAGAGGAGAGAGAGAAATAAAAGACGTGAAAGAGGGAGAGAGAGTGAAAGAAAGAGACCAAAAAAAAAAAAAAAAAAAAGGAAGGCATATTTACATATTAATTTATTCAAAGTATGTAAAAATAAGTTCTAACATTCATTTAAATCAAAAACTTTGGCTAATATGGTTCAGACATTACATATATTAAGATGCATCTATTTTCTGTCATGTAAATGCAGTCAACAGCTTCCAGAAAAAAACCTTGAATTGCTTGTATATGAGCATTTTACTCATACTCATTATTGTCAATAGAATAAAATATTATATTTATAGAAGTTGTTATAAATCATACTGCATAGTTATGCAAATTCTCAGAAACACTTGCATTATTGTAAAAAACATCTGTATTTTGTATGTCTATACTACTGCTTTAAAATATATCACAAGACAATTTCTTCCAGAATAGAGTTATAAAGTTATTTATGCTTGTCAATCAGAAGAATTAAATGAGTTATAGTAATGTATATGTTTGGAACATAAGTTTTGAACACAGATTAGTATGCTGCAGTCAAGTAGATTTTCAAAACACTTGAATAAATGTTTCATTTTCTATGCCTTCTAAAATAAGACATTTACTTACTACAAGAAACTGCATCATTTAAAATCATTATAACTGACATATTTTATGAATTATAACATATATATTTAAGTAATTATATAAAATAACTCACATTTAAATGTCAAAGAGTTCATTTTCCTTCACATAGTCGCATTTGCATCAGTTCTACTTCCTGGTAGAGTGTTCTTCCTGAATCTGTGATGTGTCAGTGTGATATCTGGGTCAAAGGTCAGATTGACTGCTTTCAGCTTCTCTGTGAGAATTCTGAGAGTTGAAGCTTTTGAAACAGCATGAGGACACTGTTCATGAAGTAGCCCACATCCCAGATTGTCTCCTTAACATTCTGGCGGGAAAACTTGTTAAAAACTAGTGACAAACATTCATTTAGCAGTGTAAATGCATCTAAACATGACAAAACCTTTGCGATGTATTTTACAGGTTATTACAGCCTCTATGTAAGTGAAATTAAGCCCAAAGTTATTAATAGGTAATAAAACTCAATATTATTATCCCAACTCAATTTTTATGCAAATCTTATTATTTACTGTGTCTATATGATCAAAAGCATTTCTATATATTAATATGAGAAAAAAATACAGAGAAAGAATAAAGAAAAGAAAAAGAGAGTAGAAAATAAAAGAGTGTAAGGCAGAAATAAAAAAAATGTAAGAGAAAGCTATAAGCAGTATATACAATGGAATATTACTTACTGTTTATATTAATAGAGTTAAAAATAAAACATATTATTTACTATTATTTAGTTCTAATTATTATTAGTTAAAGCATGACATATTATTTACAAACAAGCATAAGCAGTATAATCAAGAAAGTATAATTAGGAATAGCATTTGAAGAACATATAAACTTTTACAAGGAATAAATATGTTATTATTCTATTTATCATATTTTCATTACTCTTCTCTCCCTGCCCTACCCCACCCTTTACCCACTACATAATCTAAATAGAATGTCATTGTTTAAACAAAGAAAAGAAGAAAAGGAGAAAAAAAGAAAAAAAATGTATCAAATTACTGACCTTACTTCTTTTTCAGAAAGAGAAACAAATTGAATAATAGCTTGTTATTAGTTCCTCAGATATTTTGACTGGTTATGAAACAAAACATTTCTTTGCACACAGAGAATAACTTTGATTAAATCTTTTCAGAACATTTGTGGCTTTCTGGAAATGCAGGAACTATATTTAAAAGATTAATAATGAAGTAAAATGATGAGAGAAAAAGAAAAACATAGAACAATTCATTTGTTCTTTAGTCTCTTCTTCTTCTCAGAAGTCTTCCACGAAGTTTCAGTTGCCAGTCTCTTTAATGAAGGACTAGCCCATTCCATTTCCTCTATTTTATCCAAATCTTATTTTTTTTGATAAACAGTAAAGCAGAGTCTAAGTCATCAAAAATTTTAGGACCATCAGGAAGGAAGATTTTTAGATTGGCAGGAAACAGAAGGTATGTTTTAAACTGTGCTTTTTTAAGCTCCCTTATTAGTGGCAGAAAAACTTTTCTTTTAGCTATTACCAAGGGAGAATAGTCATTGTCAAAACGCACAGTTGTCTCATTAAACTTAACAGGAGCTTTAGCCCAAGCAGATTTAAGAACCATCTCTTTATCAAAAGATGATAGAAATCTAACTATAACTGATCTAGGATAGTTTTTGTTAGAGTTAGTATTAGCTATAGATCTATGTGCTCTTTCGATACCAAAAGAGAATGCTTCTGGTAAGTCTAAAGTTTTAGGGAGCCATGTTGTTAAAAAGAAGTAATATTGTTACCTTCAATATTTTCTGGCAGTCCAAAAATCCTAATGTTATTGCGCCTAGATCTATTTTACAAGTCATCCAGCTTTGTTTGTAAATGTGTATGTTGTTTCAGAAGAAACTCAATGTTGATTTCCTCTTCTTGGATTCTATTTTCCATGTCATTCACAGCTTCTTCTATGCCTGTCATCTGGATCTTCTGTTGTTGCAGGTCTATATGTAACAAGTCTATTTGTTTTGTAGTTTTTTCTATGAAGGTATCAATTTTAGTATCCATTTTATCCATCTTAGCAGTAAGTTGCTGGATTATAGTTATCAGAGACTGAAGTTCTTTCTTGATGCTGGAGTCTTGAGAATTTGTCTTACTGGAACTCATTTCAGACTGATAAACTGACAGGAAAATTTCCAATGTGATTTCTGACAGGAATATTGTTAAAATTTCCTTTCTTTTTTTAGATATAGTTCAAGAACTATATAAAACAAACATATTTAGAAAGAAAATTACTTCAAAAATTAATTTTTTAAGTAATTAATTCCTGTCAGTGTAATGAAATTGGTGGAGCTGAAGAAATCTGCTGCTATCCCGTGTTCATCCTTGGCCACGCCCCTTCAAAGCATTTTCTGATAACAACATACATTGCAGATCAGACCAATTTTATAGCAGGCAAGCTCAATTGCTGCATCTAATACCACATGAGTAGCCACTGAACCCCACATTACCGCACACATGCACACATACATGCATACACACACACACACACACACACACACACACACACACACACACACACACATACACACACACACGGACACACACATACACCCTCATTCATGCACATGCACACACAAACACACACACACACACACACACACACACACACACACACACACATGCGCACACACACACATGCACTCGCATACTCACATACACGCACACACATGCACACACGTACACACATGCACTCGCGTGCGCACACACACACACACACAGTCATAACCTACTGGGGTCAGCCTTGCTGTGACCTATTTGCCTCCCTAACCATTACAAAATACAGTTGCTACTATGCCCTCATTACTTCACAGGGACAGACACTTAGATATGTTCTTGTCCATCCTTGGCCACCTGGTCTGCTTTCTGCCTTTCCCATTCTTCCCCGCATGACAAGGTTTTTGCAGAAAGCGTCCCTGTACTATGCCTAAGTTATTCTCATAACACCTTTCTGGCCCATTCCAGCAAGTCAGAATGACTATTTAAGGGACCTTGTGCTCCTCCCTGGAAGTCCCTTTTCCCTCCCAGAAAGTCTGAAATTTCCATTTTCCTTTTTGGCAACAGTTCCTGGCAAATGCATTCTGGGGATTGTTATTCTGTTTTCCAGACAGAAGAGGGAGGAAAGTCCTCCTTTCCAGGGCTAATCCCTCACCCACCAAACCACTATTTAACAATACATGTCGTCTCGGAGTGATAGAACCAGTTCTTCCTTCCCATGTTGGGAAAGGCTATTATTCAAGGATGTTTTTGATGCCAAAGAAAGAAAATGTTTGGAGACCAGTTCTGTATCATTTTTCCCTAACTATTTTACAATAGTGCTCAAGTTCAAAATGTCACTTCACAACCTGTTATCCCTTCTTCTTCATTTAATTTTCCTGGTAACACTAGATTTAAAGGATGCGTATCATCACATCCTTATTCATCCACACTTTAGGCATCTCCTAAGGTTTTGTGTGCCTATGTCACAGTATCAGTTCTCTGCCTTACCCTTTTGACTATCCACTGCACCAAGAATGTCCATACGATGTCTAGCTCTAGTTACAGCTCATGCTGGGCTACAGGGTTTTCACATTTTTCCCTCTTCAGGTGGCTTGCTTGTCTTTGCAAGATTTTTTTCAAAGTCTCAGGAATTTCTCACTTGGGTGAGAGATCTCTTACACAAGCTGGCATTCAAAAGTCTTTTTTGACTCCTTCACACAGGATTGTGTTCCTGGCATGTCTATTAGACACCTCAGTTCAAACAGCTTTTCTTCCACAGGAACAAAATAGATCTGTACCCAGATCTATTTATTTATTTATTTATTCCAGTTTGATTACCGGGGAGGTCCACTGGGCTTGGGAGGCCCGTTTTCAGTGGAGGCCCGGGGAGAAAAGCTCCACAGAACAAAGTTTATTAACATGAAAATTTCAAAGATAGTCTGCAATACAAACAACAGGTTTCTTCAAAAAGAACAAGACAAACAATTTCAATTTTATTCAGGAGAAAATAAAACAAGCATATAGCATAATAGCTAGATTTTACTGTTTAGTTACATATATGAATCTGCAATTGAGTGTGAGGTTAGGAAGGTAAAAAGGTTAGCCTGGAGTGAAGGCTATAAGGTTTTCCAGTCAGATATTGGTCACTGCAAGGGAATATCTTTGGATTTTTGGGTCTCACAATAGCTATGATTCCAAATGAGAAAGATACAATGGTATAAGAAGTATCTGTGTCCCAGCACCAGCACCCATTATTTTTGAAATCCCAGTGCATCATTCCCTAAAAACATGTCTCCCTTTCTTCTCAGCAACCCCCAGCACCAAAGCAATCAGTAACAACAGATGCTTTGGACTGTGCTTGGAGATAAAAGTGCAAGGTGTTTGGGGCACCAAGGACAGACACAAGTACATAAATATAAAGGAAATGCTTGCCCTGATCATGACACTCAGCTTTCTGACTCATCTTTGGTGTCCTTGGCCTGTTGAAGTTGTTATCGACATGGCCACAGTCATGCGGTGCATTAACAAGCAAGGGGGAACCAAGTGTTAATCCCTTTGCAGACTAGCCATGTTAGCTTGAGCTATAGCTTCAAAGCACAATATCACTCTACAGTCATCTTACATACTGTCTTAGCAAAGCTGTGTGTCAAACAAGCTGATCAGAACAAGGATAGATCCTCATGAATGGAAACTAGAACAGGGGGTCTTCCAAGATTTGATCCATCTGTGGGGATCTCCTCAAGAGACCTGTTTTCCTCATCTCTGAACAATCAACTAGCAAACTTCTGCTACAGGAGTCCATGCAAGAAGATCTGGAAGACAGATGCATTTTCCTTTCTTTTCCTTGGACAGGAATGTTCGTGCATGATTTTCTACCCTTTCCCCTGATATCTAGGGTATGTCTGAAGATTCAGTATGAATTCCCATGATCATTGTGGTGACTTCCTTGTTGCCCAGGAAACACTTGTCCTCCCTTTTTTTTGGAAATGGTTAGGGCAATTACCACAAGCATCCTCACAGACTGGATCTACTCAGTCGAGAACAGTGGTGTTTGATATACACTGACTCCGATCAACTCCAACTGACTGCGTAGATGATACAGAAAGTGATACAGATCTAGAAGATTTTGCTTAACCATATTTTAAAAGGACTGATTGTACCAACATCATCGAAAAAATGTAAATCATTGTTAAAAAGTGTTTATTTCTATTAGTTTAGGTAATGCAAAAGTGTTGACAAAATTGATAGGTATGGATCTATATGGTTTTGTGTGTGTGTGTGTGTGTGTGGGGGGGGGGGGTTTGGGGCAAACATTTAACAACATTAATAGGACAAGAATAATCAGCAGAGTGTAAGAAAACACCTTTACTGTTGTTGGGGCTTGATCCAGACAAGACATTCAACTTAGTCAGGATTTTATTAAGAGAGCAATGGCAGAATTTTCATTCCCTGATAGAACAGTAGGGTTATTTTGGAGGATATGTGAAGGGTCAGAGGCAAGAACTGAGGCAGAAAAGTTCCTGTCCAACAAGATTTGTTTATACATTGGACTCTCCAACGAGATTTGTTTAAACATTTGAAACAGTCAGGAGTGCACTCTTTCTTTTCTGTTACTTACTTTACATTTAGAGCCACTTGCTTTGCTCTTAGCATGAATCTGTTGTCATCCATTTCTCAAACATATCATAAGCAGGTTATAATCAGTGACCTAATAATAATCCTCTGTGTCCAGGTAGATAGCAGCATACATCTGTTGGGGTTTAAGGACTCTAGACATACATCTCTGAAATGTTCCAAGTGCACTACATAGTCTGAAACAAAAGGCAGTATACTAGAATAAGTTTTCTGGTGTCTATAAAGCTCCCTTTTCTTTGGCTTCAGATGTTTTCAGGGATTGGGCAGCATCTTTGTCAGATCTAATGTAGTCAGGAACATCGCTTTCCCCAACCTTTCTTTGAGTTCATCTGCCCTAAGTACTGGGTAGATTTCAATTTCTGAAATACTGTTTCAGCTTCCTAAATGCATTACAGAATCTAGTTGTTCCATCATGTTTTGAGACTAACAGAGGATGTTGCACTTGTGTTTTTACTCTTCTATCAACCCATCATAAGCATTTTTTTCTTCGTCCTCTTCCTCATCCTTTCTATGTGACTCTGGAATTTGTCTGGTTTTAAGGAACACATTCTCCCACAATAGTTTCAATTTGATGTTGAATAACGTCTATTTTTTTCAAACAGGTCTGAAAACATATCTGTTTTTTTTTTACAGGAACTCCCTTACCTCTTTATTCTGTGACTTACATAGCATATCATCTACATTTGTGTGTGGGTTTGGCATAATGGTGAATATCTTTACCTCATGAACACAAAGACAGGAGTTTTATTCTGATCTTGTGTTATTGGCTAAGCTTAAAGTTGCTCTTCAGGGCAGTTAGCCTAGTATGCACTTCTGAACAGCAGGCACAGGGGTCAGTTTTTTTCTTCTGCCGCTGTATCGGTCTGTGCTGCTAATCTAACTACAGAGGTCTCTGCTTTCTTCTATGAGTTATGGATGTTAATAAGAACTAATCTAACACAGGGGTCTTCTTTTACAAGTCCCTTTATTCCAATATGCATAATTTAATTTGTTTTGCATGTTGTCTGATGATCACCTATTACTCAAACAGAATAACACTGTGTGAGAGATGTACATATATACTATCATTGGAGACAAAAACCTCACACACAGTAAACTCAGACACCAAAACTGTCAGCAGGACACCACATCTCATCAAGGTCATCATAATACACATAATCCATCTTATGCCGAGTTTCTAAATAGTAACTTGCCTAAACCTCAAAGACCTACAAAAGGCAACACAGGCACAAAACACACTCAGCAAGTTAAGTCTACCACCTCACACAGCACAACAAGGAGATCTAAAATCATAGATGCTGAGTCCATATGGTGGGCATCTACACAACAAAGCATTCTAGTTATAGACTCTATTGTAAGACATACTGCACCAGGATCCGTCAGATCACACGTGCACTCATATGCTTGTATAACAGATACTGGTATGACTCATAGTACATGTGAGTGTCAAAGACTTGAGATATACCTCCCTGAACTATATGAAGAGAGTCATGATGGAGCTCGCAGACTTTGTGTTCCAGGCAAGCATGAACCTAACACTGAGCAGAATTCTAAGTTTTCCAAGGATGATGCTCCAATTTGAGCAAAAAAATAATTGACTTCAGTAGCTGGCTACATTTTTGGTGTCATTCGTAGGGGTCTAATATTTGTCAGTCTGGAAAGATTTGTTCAACAGACTAAACCGCTTCACTAGGAATGGTCTATATCTGTCCTATCTAGGGTTTCTGTTATTCACAAAGACATTGTCCATCCCCCAGTGCCTTTTTTTTGTAATGCCAGTCTGATAAACCTACCAACACATCAAAGCAAGGAAAGGAAAATATGAAGGTGTTTCTGATAGTTTACTGTCAAAAGTTGGAAACTTACTTTATAGTCATTCATACTGTCGAGGGTATAGGTGCATAAGTTTAAAATTATGAGTCGATTTTTATCACATCTGAAAAGGTTAAAAGGTAGCTTGCATTCATGTTTATGAGCGTCGACATCTAAAAATGTGCACATATCAAATTCCGCATTGTTTATGCGACATTTGAACAGTTCGTAGAAGCAGTGATGTTATAAGTGTACAGCAGGGCCATGGAGAGTGCATTGTTTGGATTTTGTAAAACACTAAAGTTTAAAATTCTCTGCTGATCTGTTGCAGTGGTCAGCATCTTAACACTTTCAGTATATTAAGTTTTGGGTTTCTGAGATTAATTTAAGTATTCTTTGTCATTTTGTCATGGAAACCCACTGTAGTTTATTTTTCAGTGCCACCCCATGTAATGCAAGATGTAGTTTGGGCTTTGTATTAGAAGCATACCTAGCAGGATTTGCAGTAGAAAGTCTTGCCGAAACCCTGCCCACCTTCCAACAATCAGTGAAAGTAAAGTAGTATTTATACTGATGGTGGCATGCAAAAAAGAGTAAAATCCCAAAATTGGGGGAACTCCCTGGTCGGCCTCAGCAAGAAGCTGATATCCCTCATAAAATCCTCCAAAGCCAGTTAGGAAAATAAAATTGCCACTGATTCCAAAGACAACCACAAAGCATTCTACAGCTATGTCAAGAAACTCAATGGCAACACTCACATCTGCTCTGAGCCACAGCACAATGGCACTAAATATTACAGAACCAACCGATATTGCCAACATTCTGGAAGATAGGTTCAGTGCTACCTTTACCCCCTCTCACTATCCAAATGGCCCTTTTTAATATCAGACGAATGTAAAGACCCTGTAATCACGGATGAACAAGTAAAGACCGCACTCTCCAAAGCCAAGAACACAACATCTATGGGACCAGACAACATCCCAGGCTACGTACTGCACGAACTACAGAATGAACTGGCACCCCACCTAAGTACCATGTTCAATCATAGCTTCACCTCAGGCTATGCGCCTACTGAATGGCACACAGTGAAGGTTATCCCACTCCACAAAGGCGGTGCCACCATGGACCCTGGAAACTACTGCTCCATTAGCCTGACAAGCCTGGTCTGCAAGACCATGCAACATATCATCTTGGAGCTTAAAAACAAAGACATAGGTAACCTCCAAACCCTCAACCTCACTCAGTTTGGGTTTGTAAAAAGTAGATCATATCTACTAAACCTGATTGACTTCTTTGAAGCAGTCACTAGAGCCGTAGACGAGGGCAAGGTAGTGCACACAGCCTATCTTGACCTTGCCAAGGCTTTCGATACCATCTCCCACTCTGGAATTATAGATAAACTCACTAAACTGGGCATAAATCCCTATGTCACAAGATGGGTGGCCAACTGGCTCACTGACAGAACCCACACAATAAAAGTAGCCGACTCCATGTCAGACCAGTGACTAGTGGAGTACCACAGGGTTTGGTCCTTGTCCTCTCCTGTTCGGCATCTACTTCTCTGATGTGCAGGCCAACACACAAGGTCTTTGGCTAACAAAGTTTGCAGATGACTGCAAACCGGGAGCCATAGAAGAATCACCTAATGATGTAGACATTCTACAAAAGGGCCTCACTGAGACAGATACTTGGTGTCAAAGTCATGGCCTCATGCTCAATGCCAAGAAGTGCATTGTCATTCCCTTTGGGAAAAACCCGGTACCCATGAAATACCACATAGGCAGTAGCTCACTAAACACTGAAAGTATGATAAGAGACCTCGGGACATAGGTGGACAGTAGAGTCTCCTTTGATAACCACATCACCACAGTAGTCAGAAAATCCTTCTACGTGACACACCTCTTCACAAAAGGGTTCTCCTCTAGAAAAAAGGAGGCCATTGTTCCTCTCTACTCATCCCTTATCAGACCCATTAAAGAGTACAATGCCCCATTTGGCATGTATCTCACAAGACACCTACAACAATTGGAAAGGTTACAGAAATACTGAGGTTTACCGACCTCAAAAAGAAGCCATACGAAGACCGTCTCAAAAAACTCCAGCTCTACTCCGTTGCATATTGCCTACTCAGAGGTGATCTCTGCCTTACATACAAAGCTATGTTGGACATGCTACACTTAAAGAAATCCCAATCTCTCTGAACCACATGCTCCAGGGACCTAAACCTTGTCACCACAATAAACAGAACATGCTGGAGGGATAGATTCCTGTCCCAGAGACTTACCAAACTCTGGAACAAACTACCCATTCATGTCAAGCAAAGCTCCTCATTGGCCCTCTTTAAGAAAAATCTTGACAACTGGATGGGGAATAGAAAATTCACCCCGGGGATCACTTCTGTGGCACTGCTTGACAGGGGCACGGGAAAAATTTTTCTTGGGTGGCGAAAGCCAAGAAACCTTTTTGGCTAGGCTTATATAGGCCTCAGGGCCAATAGCCTAGTACCTACCTATGAACCTATGAACCTAATATTCATTATCTATTCATAGTTTGCCCATTTCCCCAAGATAGCGTGATATCAGAGTTACTATATTTAATTTGTGGGGGTATGGGGATACAGTGGGGCTTGCCCCCCTGCAAAAAAGAAGGAAAAAATACTATTTATAGGGAAAGTGGTCACAATATATAAAAACATACTGCCTTGATGTCTTCTTGCATTTGCCTATTTAATGCTGCATTCAAAGGTAACGTTTGCAATTCTATACATTGCTTCCTCAATTTAATCCCATAAGCGCAGCTATTTTGAAGAAGTTGGTATTTTCAGGAAATGCCGAATGGATTATGAACATTCGACAATTTGAATAAACCACATTATGGTTTCCAGCATTAATTTTCAGTTAATTAATTAAATGGAGAAAAATATTTCAGAATTTTGATAGTAAACCGTTTCTGATAAATGCTAGGAGCCTGAAGAAGAAACTCCACTCCCTACAAGCCCTCCACACCCTGGAAATGTAGACATCTGTATAGTGTCTGAGAAGGTTTAAAATGTCACAGAGCACTCTGGCTGTGCAGGGCTGTAACTCCTTCCACAGATTTAGACCAGCTACTTTGCATGATGGAAAAAAGATGGAGGTATATCAATCTTCATCCAGAAGAGACTCACATCAAGCCTGGTAAAGCAAAGTGATGCACTAGAGTTTCTTCATATTCAAATAACAATCAGAATGGTTCGGTATCATATATTAGTTAGCTGTAGAACCCCATCAATGACCAAAGAAAGACAAAATGCCTATCTACAGGAACTGGAATTGCTCACTAGTAAACCCAATACTATTTCCCTACATGTTCTAAACTAGCCAACAAGTGCACAAGCACAGAGATTCCATGATTTTGTCAAAACAAATGCCTGAAACAATTATTCAAAGTACCCAGTTTATTGGATTTTTTTTTTTTTGCATTCTTTGTACCCCTCCCACTACTTGCTGGCCATAATCTCTTTTCTGTTTAGTCAGCCCCCCTTTGCTAATAGGGAAAGAGTCTATTATAGATGATCTCATATATCTATCAGGGTTTTTTTCTTTTGTATCCTAATCTGTGCTAATGCTGGCTGTTGTTGGCATCTTTGTCACCACTAGGCAGTACTATGCCTTCCTCCTACATGTGTGTGCTTGCATCCACATGGTAATGATGACTGCCATCACCAGTATGGTAAGAAAATTCATGTGATTATGTCTGTTGTGCCTGCAAGCCTCATTTGCCTGCAGCAAAACAGACACTGAACCCCCACTTCCTCCCAGAGAAGAGGCAAGCAGGTGTTTGCCACTTACTCATACCCTCCTCTGCGCATCTCTTCCAGCATCCAAGCTGCTAATCAAACCGTGGTTTTCTGGGCTTTATCCCTCTATGCCACAAAGCCAAGCTTGGAAATTGCTTTCTGTGGCTGTCACCTTTGAATGGTACAACTTGGAGCTTTGTTTGCCTGTCTATTGACAGGGTGGAACAGATTTAGATGGATCATTTTTCAGGTTCATCGCGGGGTTACACAATATAGACACATATTGATATGTACAAAGTATTATAAATTGCTTAGTAAAACAGATTAATTAGAGCATGTTAAATGTAATGCAATAAGTGATGCAACTAAATTACTCATATTTCACTCACAGAAGCTGTTTGTAAAATGTGCATGTAAAAGAAAGTAGAGGATGGGGTGTAGCAGGGAGAGGGAGGGTGGAAGGGGTTAAAGAAGGGTGTAGAGAATTTTAAAGAGAAGTGAGGGAAATAGGGAAGGGTTAGGGAATTGGGGAGTAAAGGAAGATCTGTTGATGGAGTCATTATGGCAAGTATTCGAGTCATTATGTAAAGGGAGACATATCTGGTCTTTCTGAATGATGTGGTGTGTATCTCCTAGAAAGAAACCTTACTTCATGTTGAAAATGGTCTTGGAGGATTCCCTGAAACACTTCAATGTCTTTGTTTTCTTTTCAGGGGCAGAAACCAAGTAAGAGAATCTCCTTCCCACATAGGCGTGAGTGTGTGCGTGTGTGTGCCTTCCGTTGAAGGTTGGGCGCCGGGCTGGCAATTCGACACAGTAAAAACTTCACTGCCAATCATGAGCGGATAGGTAATCTGCTGTGGTGAGCCCTAACTGGGAAAAGTCAAAAGAAGAAGAAGACCCAGTAAAGGGAATAATGTCTTGGATCTTATTTTCGCTAATATCCCTTGCATACCATTGTCATTTGTTAGTTTTGAACATAAAGCCATCTCCTTCAAAATAAAACTGAAACCTGAGACCCCTTCCATCCAAGATATATTTAGAAATGTCTCTAAAACAAACTACCTATTACTAAGTGATACATTGGCAGGCTTCAGATCCCCACCCAATCCAGTCCACTCTGCTGAAAATGTGGAAATGTACACCACCACACTATGCTAGCATATAAACAGATGTACAGACACATCTGTACCCTGTAGGGACAATTGGAGGGAAAAACAAGTCCACTCAGTGGAACCTCAATATCAACAAGCTTTGCAATAAAAGGACAAGAATTTTGACCATAAATAAGAAGAGTAATTCCCAGAATAATACAGCCTTTCTCACTGAAATAAATCAACTTGGGAGCTTAATAAACTCTGCTAAATCTGAGTTTGAGTTTAAAATACTCACCCAAACCAAAGACAGTCACAAGGCCTTTTTTAGTTATGTTTGTAATCTGAAAAACAGAATGCAGAAATGTACTGAGCTGATTGTTAGTGATGTTGCCTACACTGAGGCTGAATATATAGCTAACCTACTTGCAGATAAAGTTAACTCAAACATTATCCCTCTCTCCCCTCTGTCTATCCCACAAGATATACTTGAAACTGACTTGCATACAGTTATCACACAAGACCAAGTCATGAAAGTGTTATCAAAAATTAGAAATACTGCATCAGTGAATCCTAACAATATCCCTTGGTGCTTCTTAAATAGCATGAAGCACAATTTAGCCACCCCCTAACAACACTGTTCAACCTCAGCCTCCTTTTATGTTTTGTAAAAAGCAAATGGAAAACTTCCACAGTCTGCATATACAGTATGCATTCCCATGCATAAGGGATGACCTTCCACAGACCCCATGTATAAGGAAGGACCTTCCACAGACTAAGTCAGTTACAGCCCCATAAGTCTGATCAGCCTCATATGCAAAGCCATCATCATTCTCTTTCGGCTTTTCCCATTAGGGGTCGCCACAGCAGATCATCTCTTTCCATTTCTTCCTATCCTCTGCATCTTGCTCTGTCACACCAACCGCCTGCATGTCCTCTCTCACCATGTCCATAAACCTTATCTTAGGTCTTCCTCTATTCCTCTTACCTGGCAGCTCCATCCTTAGCATCTTTTTCCCAATATACCCATCATCCCTCCTCAGCACATGTCCAAACCAACGCAATCTCGTCTCTCTTGCTTTGTCTCCAAACTGTCCAACATGAGCTGACCCTCTAATATACTGATTCCTAATCCTATCCATCCTAGTCACACCGATTGCAAATCTTAACATCTTTAACTCTGCCACATCCAGCTCTGACTCCTGCCTTTTGTCAGTGCCACTGTCTCCAACCCATATAACATAGCTGGTCTCACTACACTCTTGTAGACCTTCCCTTTCACTCTTACTGATACCCGTCTGTCACAAATCACTCCTGACACTCTTCTCCACCCATTCCACCCTGCCTGTACTCTCTTCTTCACCTCTCTTCCACATTCACCATTACTCTGAACTGTTGATCCCAAGTACTTAAACTCATCCACCTTTACCAACTCTACTCCCTGCATCCTCACCATTCCTCTACCCTCCCTCTCATTTACACACATATATTCTGTCTTAGCCCTGCTGACCCTCATTCCTCTGCTCTCTAAAGCATATCTCCACCTCTCCAGAGTCTCCTCAACCTGATTCCTAATCTCACTACAGATCACAATGTCATCTGCAAATATCATAGTCCACGGGGCCTCCTGTCTAATCTCATCTGTCAACCTGTCCATCACCACTGCAAATAAGAAAGGACTCAGAGCTGATCCTTGATGTAATCCCACCTCCACCTTAAACGGATCTGTCACTCCCACTGCAGTCCTCACCACTGTCACACTACCCTCGTACATATCCTGTACCACTCTTACATACTTCTCTGCCACTCCCGACTTCCTCATACAATACCACAACTCTTCTCTAGGCACCCTGTCATATGCTTTCTCCAAGTCTACAAAGACACAATGCAACTCCTTCTGACCTTCTCTGTATTTCTCCAACAACACTCTCAGAGCAAACAATGCATCTGTAGTGCTCTTTCCTGGCATGAAACCATACTGCTGATCACTAATCATCACCTCACTTCTTAACCTTGCTTCCACTACTCTTTCCCATAACTTCAAGCTGTGACTAATCAGTTTTATCCCTCTGTAGTTACTGCAGCTCTGCACATCACCCTTATTCTTAAAGATAGGTACCAAAACACTTTTTCTCCACTCCTTAGGCATCCTCTGACTTTCCAAAATTTCATTAAACAATCTAGTTAGAAATTCCACTGCCATTTCTCCTAAGCACCTCCATGCTTCCATTGGTATGTCATCTGGGCCAACAGCCTTTCCATTCTTCATCCTCTTCATAGCTGCCCTTACTTCCTCCTTGCTAATCTGTTTCACTTCCTGATTCACTATCCCCACATCATCCAACCTTCTCTCTCTCTCATTCTCTTCATTCACCAGCCTCTCAAAATACTCTTTCCATCTACTCAACACACTCTCCTCTCTTGTGAGTACCTTTCCCTCACTATCCTTTATCACCCTTACATGCTGCACATCTTTCCCAGCTCTGTCCCTCTGTCTTGCTAATCGGTACAGGTCCTTTTCTCCCTCTTTAGTGTCCAATCTCTCGTACAACTCTCCATATGCCCTATCCTTAGCTTTTGCCACCTCTCTCTTTGCCATGCGCCTCATCTCCTTATACTCATGTCTACTTTCTTCATCTCTTTGACAATCCCGCTTCTTCTTCGCCAGCCTCTTCCTCTATATACTCTCCTGTACTTCCTCATTCCACCACCAGGTCTCCTTGTCCTCCTTCCTCTGTCCAGATGTCACACCAAGCACCTTTCTAGCAGTCACCCTTACTAGTTCTGCTGTAGTTACCCAGCTATTCGGTAACTCTCCACTGCCTCCCAGTGCCTTTCTTAACTCTTCCCTAAACTCCACTTCACAATCACCCTTTTTTAACTTCCACCATTTAATCCTTGGCACAGCTTTCACACTCCTCCTCCTCTTCTTGATCACGAATGTCATTCTACATACCACCATTCTATGCTGCTTAACTACACTTTCCCCTGCCACCACTTTACAGTCTCCAATCTCCTTCAGACTGGCCCTCCTACATAATATATAATCAACCTGTGAGCATCTTCCTCCACTCTTGTACGTCACCCTATGCTCCAGCCTCTTCTTAAAATACGTATTCACCACAGCCATGTCCATCCTTTTCGCAAAATCCACAACAAAAACTTATTATGGAACTAATCAAAAAGGACATAGGGAACCTCCTAACACTGGATCCATTTTGGTCTGCATTAGTCATGGACAGGTTATGCTTAGTCAACCTAGTGGATTTCTTTGAAAAGTACACCAAAGCAATGCATAAAGGTAAAATAGTACACAGGGTCTATATTACCATATCGAATGGTAAGAATGTCAAACGCTCATATGAGTGAAAATTCACAAGAACGAACTTGCTATTGTGGAGGGCTGTCCCCCCACACCCCCCTGCTAAATATATATTCCAACTCCGAGGTTGCACTACAGTGAGAAAAGGGCAAATATTCCAATCCTCACTGTACCGTGACCCCAAAAAAAACAAGTTTGTTTTCGTGTGTTTTCACTCATATGAGCGTTTGGCATTCTTACGATTCGATATGGTAATATAGACCCCAGTACACACCATATAACTTGACCTGGACAAAGCTTTTGGCACAATCTCCCACTCAGGTAAGGAAGAAAAGCAAATAAACTGGGAATAAACCCATATGTTACCCGCTGAATTGCCAACTGGCTCACAGATAGGATACAGGAGATCAAACCAGGAGAAGTTACCTCCACAAAGAGACCAGCCACCAGTAGAGATCCCCAGGGCTTGGTGCTGGAACCACTCCCGTTTAACATCTACTTTTTTAAAGTAAAAGCCAATACCAAAGGGCTCTGGCAGTCCATAAGTCTGCAGATGACTGCAAGCTAGAAGCAGTTTTTTAATCTCTAAATGACTTAGCCATCCAGCAGAAAGATTTGTCCTAAACAAATAACTGGTGCCTGAATCATGGACTGAAACTAAATGCCAAAAAATGTGTTGTTTTATCCTTTGGGAAGTTGTCTACCCTGGACAGCTACCACACTGACTATACATCCCTGAGATTTAACCCAGTTGTTCAGTATTTGCTAAGTTATGTGAATAGCGACTTAACTTATGACCAACATGCATCCATTATTTTAAGGCAATCCTTCTATATTGCACATCTTATAAACAAGGGTATTGTGACTAAATCTAGAGATGTCATTGCCTCCCTTTACGCAAACCTAATTAGGCCAATAATTGAGTATAATGCCTCATTTGTCATGTATTTGTCCAGACAGATGCAATAACAGGAATGCCCATAAAATACCTTACTTAAAGGATACAAAGCCCAAACAATAAGTCTTACATGAACTGCCTCAAAGCCCTGTCACTATACTCTATACAGACTGCAAAGAGGTGACCTGTGTCTGTCATACAAGGCATCCTCTGACCCAATACTGATGGATCTACTGCACATCAGCAAATCAAACAGCATCTGAAATACTCAATGAAAGGAACTAAACTCTTTTGCAACATCAACAGAATAGAATAGAATTGATCATTGAAATCACCATACCCAGTGACTACAGTGTCCTGCGTACAGAGAGACACAAAGTTATAAAATATCAGGATTTGCAAGCAGAAACGAGAGCAATGTGGAAGAAGAATACCCAGATAGTTCCAATAGTAGTAGGAGCAACAGGTCTTATAAAAAAAGAGTCTACTATTATATTTAGATATGCTACCAATACACATAACTCCGTACGAATTACAGGAGGAGTCATTACTGGGAACATTCCGGGTGCTGCGAAGATCACTTTTGGCTGACATCAAAGAGTGAAACAATACTAATTTCATGAACTTTAATCATACTTTGACTTAGGAATGGGGTCCATTCTCATCGCTGTAAAAGATTTGGAGAAATTAAAAAGAGAAGAGATATATCTCACAGAGTTTTCTACTAATCCATGTCCATACTTAAGAGCAAATTGGATCTATGAATGAGTAATAGAAAATTTATCCCAGGACAGCTCCCTGTACTAATAATGGACAGAGGCAACTCCTAAGTGCTTTATCCCACTCATGGGTCCCCTCAGATTATCTATGCTATGATCCCAGTTATTCTCACAAGGAGTAATATATAATTATCAGCCATGGGAGGGCCGGGTAAGGTTAATTTAACACCAAACAGGATAGGTTAATTCAAGCACCTAAAGGGAAATTGGCTAGGCATAAAAAGGCCCACAAGGCCAGCTGGCCTAATACTTAACCTGTGAACCGATAACAGGGTTTTAGTTCCCTTTAGGCACCTGTTTACTGAGGAAGTGTAGCAGGTATTAATGGAGGCAAGAAAGTCTGCTACTAGAACAGCTTTTATAGTTGGTGCCAACACCATAACCAGCATCAATTCAGGGCTAGTGTTTCTCTGATTTTACAATATTTGTGTGAGTTACTATGCTTTGGCCTTTCTTATTCCTCCATTAAAGTTCATTTATTGACCATTTCAGCATATCTGCCTATGATTCCTCCTCTTTCAATGCTTTTTCATGTCAGCATGTTTTTGAAAGTTGTTTTTCATTGGAGACCACCAAGAAAAATAATGGTTGCTCCTGTTGATCTTAATGTTTTGCTAGACAAGCTAACACTTGCTCTGTTTGAACCAGCTCATCTGGCTGACTTCAGGGTCTTAACACAGAAAATTGTTTTACTGATTGCTGTAACCTCTGCAAGAAGAACATCTGAGTTGTAAGCTCTTTTGGTGAAACAACTCTACCTCATGTTTCACAGAGACAGGGTTTCTTTGAGAACTAATCCTTTTATGCCTAAACTGGTGTCCAGGTTTACTTTAATCTATACTATGCATCTCCCTGTTTTCTTTCCTGAACCTAAAAATAAGAAAGAAAGGATACTCCATACCTTAGATGTTCACAGACAACTCAAGTGCTATCTTGACAGAACAAAATCTTTCAGATTTTCCAATCAGTTGCTCGTTTCTTGTAAGGGTAAGACGAAAGGACAACACTTGCCAAAACAGAGCATTTCCAAATATTTTTCTCACCATAACAAGACTATTCCAAGCAGGATCAAAGCCCACTCTACTAAGGCTATGGCTTCATCTATAGCTTTTTGGAAAGAGTTGGATTCTAGAAGTGTTCTAGAAGAAGCAGCTTGTTCCTCTGTACATACTTTTAGAAAGCAGTGCAAGCTTGATTCCTTCTCTAGGTCTAGAAAGGCTTTGCTAGGGCCATTCTCAAGGAACTCCTGGACCCTTCTCCTTCCTCCTACTAAGTGTTGTACGATTTAGTATTCTACACATTTAACTAAGGCTACTGCAGCAGTGATCAATATGGTGAACACATAAAGGTTGTATAAGTAAACCTACCATAACAGAAGATGTTTGAATCATCACTGCTGCAGTAGTTGCTCCCTCCCCCCTCCCGCCAACCCCCTTTTTTTTAATTATGTCAGGTTGTGTGTGTTCCTCTCTCAGCTGGCATGAATGTTCTGAAGAGCTTGGGGCTCAAACCTGTCTTTTTTGGCAGCTCAGCATGAGCAGCCTAATGGTCTTAGTATGTGGAAGGTGCCCTGATGCTTTGGAAGCTGACCAGCTGTTATATCCTTGGTAGAATATAACCCATATAACAAAGACTACTGCAATAGTGATTATTCGAGCATCTACTGTTAATGTTAAGTTTACTTATACAACCGTACAAAGCTTTTTCCCATAATCCACATGTTGTACCATGTCTATGTCTAGACCTGTATAAAAGATCTGCATGGCTTGTTATTTTGTGGAGCTTTTCCCTTTGGGTCTCTGATGAAAAGAGGTCATTCATGGTCTAAATGGACTATCCTGGCAAACACAAGCAAATAAAACAATATTAAATAAAATACATCCGTATTATATCATAAACCGTATAATGTCACATAATATGAAATCATACCGCAGTGATGCAGCGATAGCATTGTTACCTCACAGCAAGAGGTTCGCCAGTTTGATTCTCGGCTGGGATGCCTTCTGTGCGGAGTCTGCATGTCCTTCGTACATTCATGTGGGTTTCCTCCAGGTGCTCCGGTTTCCCCCCACATACAGAAACATGCGGCTGGAATATTTCTCCCCGGGCCTCTGCTGAAAATTGACTTTGTTCCAAGTCAGACTTACCCGGTAAACAAATGTTAAATAAAAATAAATAAATAAATAAAATTATAGTTGAAGGCCCAGTACAGATCCTTACCCCACTGGTAACTGGTCTACTGGTGTAGCTGGACTCCCCAACTTTGACAGTGTGCATTCTGTTGGTGAGCCAATTTGCTACCTGTCTAGTAATGTGTGGGTTAATCCCTGGCTGGGAAAGTTTCTCTACGATACTTGAATAGGGGATTGTGTCGAGGCCTTGGCTAAATCAGGATAGGTGGTTTGTACTGGTTTGATCTCATCAAGAGCTTTGGTAACATTCTCAAAGGAATCTACTAGGTTTAATAGCAAGCTCTACCCTTCACAAAACCAAACTGGGTTGGGTCAAGGGATTGAAGGTCACCTATTTCCTTGTAGATAAGGCCCATGATGATTCTTTCCATAGTCTTGCAGATAATGCTGGTTAGGCTTATGGGTTGATAGTTCCCAGGGTCACTTGATGGACCCCCTTTTTGCAAGGAGGGTACTGTTGCTGTTCTCCGCTCTGCCGAGACAAAGTCAGTTCTCAGGATATGGTTAAAGACAGTGACAAATGGTTCCACAAGATCTTGTTTTAGATTGTTTAGTGAGCAGCTTGGGATGTTATCTGGTCCCACAGAGGCCATGTTTTTGGACTTGGAGAGTGCTTGTATGGCCTGTTCTTTGGAGATGCTCCATAGAGGACTGGTGTTAGGAATGCTTTGGGGTTTGTCTGGTAGTGACGGGGGGATGAATTTATTGCCAAACCTGTCAGCTAGCAGGTTGTCAATTTCTTTAGGTTGTGTGAATAGTACTGCCCACTAAAAGTTCGGCACAGAGCTGGGCATTCCCTTTTAGGTTTTGGACATAGCTAAAGAATGCCTTATGATTGTCTTTAGCTGGGGATGCTAATTTAGACTCATAGCTAGCCTTAGAGGACTTAACAAGATATCTGATTTTCTTGTTCAACCTCTGAAAGGTATTCTTCCTCTGAGTAAGTTCCCTCCTGTTCTTAGATATCAATTTCTTTCTTTCTTTTGTTGTATAGCTTATTTATACTTACAGTCCATCAGGATGGTGTCTTTTTTTGGGAAGACTTGGTTTTGTTCCAGTTAGGTACAGGTGAGTCAATGCATTTTTTTAAGTTGCTGTATATTGCATTTCTGTGTTCCTTTGTATAGGACTTATTGTTGGCTATGTTGGCAAGGGCCACGAAATTTTTTATACCGTTGCTTAGTAGGCAGTAGTTTGCTTTGCAGAATTTTTTTTTTTTTTTTTTACTCCTATGGGGGTTTCAGGTTTCATTATTAGTTCAAATGAGACAGATTTATGGTCTGACCTAACCAGGGAAGGCAACACCCGGGATAGTGCAGTGACCCCTCATGTTGGTGAGCACTAGGTCCAGGACATTTCAGCCCCTTGTGGGAAAGTGGACTAACTGTTCTAGGGCATTTGAATTAACAAAGTCCAGGGACCTCATAGCAGTCTTGTTTGTGCTCATGTAAGTCACCCAGTCAATGGAACTATAATTGAAATCTCCCATGCCCAAGGTGTTTGGCTGTATACTGAGTGACTCTAGCAAGTCCAGGTTGGTGGTGTGCTTCTCCTGTTTCATGGTAGGGGACCTGTAGCTAACAATGATATGGAGGGGTATTTTACCTATTGTTAATTGGACTTGGGGTAGCTCAAGAGAGTTGTACCGTTTCACCAGTCTTGTTGTATATTTAGATGTAAGGAAGATGGATACACCTCCACCTTTGGTTCTTTTGCGCTCATTTTGGGGTCTGAACATGCAAAAGACAATGTAGCCTTGTATGTCTGGGGTCCTCTCAGTGGCCTTGAACCAAGTCTCAGTGACTGCACAAATGCCAGCACCTTCCCAGGTGAGGAGTGCTTCCAGTTAGTGCAATTTACTTTTGAGTTCTAAGATTAAGCAGCATGATCTTGAGTTTGTCTTTAGTGGATTTCTTTACATCGGAAGTTTTGTTGTTTGGACACTGTCTAAAAAAGCACTATGGGGGAGGCTTAGGACCTTCTTAGCACCCTGTGCTGTTGCCCTTATAGACTGGAGATTAGCCATGTCCTCTTCAATTGGTCCAGTATCCATCCCAGGCATGGGAGAACCACTTTCTTTAGAAAAGGGAATTTCTCTGTGGAGTTCTTCTCAGCATAGCCAAGATAAGAGACCTGTTTATCAGTCTAAAGAGCAACATCCATGTCAGTCTCACTCTGGGTATGTCCCTGGAAAAAACTAACAAAAGGTTAAACACAATTCTTATTATACTGTTTCAGAAAAGAAATCTGAATTAGTTACCTTGGCTAAGGGTTTATTGCAGGTATTGAACTCTACACCAACAACAAGCATGGCACAAACTAAGAACCACAGACAGCAGGAAGGAATCCACGTCACTCGTTGCCAATGTGTTAACCAATAACTTTTAATGTAAATCACACATAAAAACAGTCCTAGAAACAACCAACATAAGCACTTTCGTCCTATATAATAAAAAGACTTCTTCGGATAAAAATAATTTAAAATAGAATGGTTTAAATACCCCATTCATAAACTCATAATACCCATGCACTAACCAATCGGATACATGTATTTAACCCAACCCCCAAACAGACCAGTTATATAGATGCATTAGGCCAAGCCTCTTTATCATGAACATTAATAAAAAAAGCATATTAATAAACAATCCATTTAAAAATTCAAAACATTAAAACTTTAATTCAATAAAAAACCCTTATCTTGTTAATGCCTTTAATCTTAAAACACTGGATATTGAACAGTGTTCATTCGGACCAGGATAAGTGGTTGCATTCAAGACCAGTTTCCATTACAATTCCTGTTTTTTAAGATAAACCACCCATGGTCCACCCCTTTCAATACACTGAACTTTCTGAATAATTACAGACTTAAACCAATAATCCTCATTAATCAGAACATGCTTGGAAAGAGCATTATTAACTTTTCTTTTTCTCACTTCATAACTATGTTCATAAATATGCTCTTTTATCATCCATTCTGTTTTGCCGATATGCTAGGCTTGGCACAGTTAGTAAATGGCAGCATAGACCACCCCTTTTGGACAACAGTCATATTTATCCTGTAATTCAATATTAAAACCCAAAGTATTTAGGTTATTACACACTAAAATATATTTACAACAATTACAGTGACCACATTTATGCATAGCATCATTAATATCGGCTCTGGTTTTCTTTAAAGAATGCTCTAAAATAGATTTAAAACAAATACCCTTTTTATACACAATACAGGAATGATCATCAATTCTGCCCCTGAAGTCACTGTCATTTTTTATGATAGACCATTTTTTTGTCATTATTTGTCTAATCATATAACTTTCCAAATTATATGTAGTCACACAAGCATACCCAGACTTTCCATCAACCTTTTCCCCATGTGAAGTGAATGGTACCCATGTGAAGTGAATGGCATTACATTGATCTAAAATCAGTTTATAAAACACAATATTCCTCTTATGAACTACCTCGTCCTTTGAATTATTAATAAATTCAATAGGATACCCCCTCCTTCAAAACATAGAGTATAGATTATCATACTCCAGGAGGAAATCAGTATATCTGGTTACTTTCCGGGCAGTGCACTCAAACTGCTCCTTCACTACTGATTTTTTGATATGCCAGAGAGTGTGCACTAGTATAGTGTAGTAGTGCATTAGAGTAAGTGGGTTTCCTATAAATACTTGCAATATATATATTAGTGGTCAAGGAGTGGACTGCGGACTGTTTATCTTAAAAAGGAGAAATTGTATTGGCAGCTGGTCTTGAATGCAACCAGTTATCCTGGTCTGAATGAACACTGTTCAATACCCAGTGTTTTAAGGTTAAAGGCATTAAAAAGATAATTTTCTTTTTATTTAATTAAAGTTTTAATGTTTTGAATTTTTTAATGGCTTTTTTATTAATATGCTTTTTTATTAATGTTTGTGATAAAGAGGCTTGGCCTAATGAATCTATATCATTGGTCTGTTTGGGGGTTGGATTAAATACATGTATTGTTTAGTGCAAGCATATTATGAGTTTATGGATGTGGTATTTAAACTGTTGTATTTTAAATGCTTTTTATCTGAAGAATTATTGTTATTATACAGGACGAAAGTGCTTATGTTGATTGGTTTTAGGACTGTTTTTATGTGTGATTTACATTAAAAGTTATTCGTTAACACATTGACAGTGATTGATGTGGATTCTTTCCTGCTTTTTTCTGGTTCTAGGTATTGAACTCTGTGGAACAACAGGCAGATTAGTGCTCCCATACAGGACTGCAGTTTCAGAAGGATGAACCTTCAGATGATTCTTAATTTGACAGGGACAGGGCTTTTCTTGCATTTTATTCCTCTGCGCCAGGTTATTACTCTGATGAAAGTGAGTCTTCACTTTCTCCTTATGAAGAGTTTTCCTTTACAGAAACTGCATCCAGAATGTCAGTTATTTCAGTGGGAACAGGTGGATATTACATTATGTTCCAAGTGGATCTTCCATGTGCCTTCTCTAATGCTCCTGTTATGCAGCCTTGAAGGTTGATTTTGATTTTGCCTGCAATCAGCGATGACAGTCAGACTGCAGTCCCTAAAAAGGAAGACAGACTTTATAGAGATCCATTGTTTGATATTCTCATCTGACATTAAATCCAGCAGTTATTTCTTCTTCCTCTCTAGCCGCTAATACAAAATTTAATCAATATCAACCCTCTCATTTTGATAAGGCATTTAAAAGATTTGGTAGGAAGGTTTTTCTTCTTCTGCTTTGGCTTTTAGAATATTGTACTACCAGACACATATGTTAATCTCCATGATGGCTTGTGTAGACAGTGTGAAGAATTTCGCTGCTACTTTAACTTTGGAAAATAGGACTTTTCTGAATCATATTGTTTCTGGCCTTGCTCAAGTATCTACGCATTGCACTGCAGAACAGGAGGGTTTTAGTTCCTCTATGTTTGTTGATGTTCCACATTAAAGCCTTGCCCTGTTGTCAGATAAAATAAGATGCAACTTGTGGAATGCAGCAGTGCATAGCTTGGAAAGAAGCACTGTCAACTCTAGAACACTGACGTAATATCCTGATTCTTGATGACACTGTACTCCTTGTGCTTTGTGGCCATGCACATGTCCTCCTCAACCCAAAGAGAAAGAAAGCATCTGTTGAGAGGGAAATATGAAGAGTTTGCTCTCAAGAGAATAGAGGAGAAAATCCAGCAAATTAGATGCCAGTTGTGTGATGCAGAGATTGTGAAAAATGTCTGAGGCCTAGAACCTTTGAACGTTAAAGGTACACTGCAAAACCCATGTGTGGTATCCCCATTTGCCACATTATCAAGGCTATCTTTAGTCACACAGCATTTTAAGAATAACTGAGTAAATTTGAGGAGGAAAGGAGGAGTCCTGAATTGACAATGACTGTCTCCTTTTTAAGATCATAGGAATCTCTTGACCACTTCTTTTCATATATAAACCAATCTCTTCTAGACATCCGGGGAGGGGGGGGAGTGTATACATATGAATGGACTGCTTGTGGATGAAGGTATTCAGTCCGCTTAAATCTAGTATTGCCAGTAAGTCCATTTTTTTTCTTTGGAACTACATAGTATTTGGAGTGATATCCAGTCCACACCTGTCTTGTGTGACCTCTTGATTTGCTCTTTTTTTGAAGAACATCTTTATCTCCTAAGTATGTGTATGTATCTCTCTCTAGCAAGGTGAGAGGCAAAGATGAAGTGGAAGGAGAAGCAAATATCAAGAGATAGACTTTGACTGTTATGTCCCATACTCAAACATCAACAGCAATAATGAGCCAAGCCAGTGTATGAATGTAACATTTCCATCAGACTACCACAATCAAGATGTGGTCAGGTAAAAGTCAAGATTGGTATCGGCTGCCTTGGGGCTGCCTGTGCTCTATATGAAACTGCCTCTCTGTTAGTCTTCTTTCTGGAATTTAGCAGAAGAAATATCATGGGAATCAAAACAGTCTTGCTTTTGAGGTTTGTGAATTTCATTAGAACCACAGTCTCTGCTTATCCTTCTAATTCCTTCTGAATGATCAATGTAAAGATTGAAATACCTCAACTGTTGAGTTCTCCCCTTTTCTTTCAAAGATCTGAGGAAATAATGGATTTCAAGTCTAGACAGAAACAGTCATTAGAAAGGGGAGTCCATAAAAGATGCCTTAAAATCTTAAACAAATGGGGTCCACCAAGGAAAGGAATACCAGCATATATCTGTGCTGAATTCCAGCACTCTGACAGGCTCACTTGCTGCATTCTAAGACATTGAGCTGTTAGATTGCCAAGTAAGGAGGCAGTGAAGACGTTGGCCTTAAGTTGCTTCTTGAAGTCATTATTAGGTGTTTCTTCTGTGGAGTGCTGTACCTCATTTAGACTTTACACTGAAAATATAGCATTTGCATGAGGTAGTTTAACTCCCTCTTAGAGAATGGGCAAATTGTACATCAGCACCCTGATTGGAGAACAAACATTCTCCGACAGGGTATTAATGTACAAGTAATGCCCACTGAAAAACGAGTTCATTGCTTCACAGCAGCATATCAAGCTGCTGCAGAGCTCTGACTGAAAATACCCGGGTCTATATTATAACATTGAAGTTTTAAAACTTTGAATGTTATAATATCGAACCCTTTAGAGCGAAAGTTGACAATAGAGAAGCCTCAGAACATCGAAATTTTACCTAGGGTAAGATTTCGGTGGTCCGTTCCGTGGCTTCGCTATTTACAGCACTGTGGTGTGATGGTTACGGACCGGGTTTAGGGAAGTGAGCGAACGGAGGTTATGGATTGGGTTCAGGTAAGTGTGGTACGATAGTTACGGACTGGGTTAAGGTAAGTGAGCGAATGGACTGGGGTAAGGTGAGTGTGCGATAGTTAGGGACTTTAGGGTTAGGGTGCGGGTGAGGTGAGTGTACGATAGTGACAGACTTTAGGGTTAGGGGCCGGTTAAGTGAGTTAGGTTTAGGGTGCGGGTGAGGTGAGTATGCAATAGTGACAGACAGTAGGGTTAGGGACGGGTTAAGCGAGTTAGGGTTAGGGTGTGGGTGAGGTGAGTGTGTGAGAATTACGGACCTTAGGGTTAGGGTTTGGGTTAAGGTAAGTGGATAGACAGTAGTGTATGTACAGTTTAGTGTAGGGTTAGATGTAGGATTTTAAGTGTATGTTTGTGGATTGCAGTTGTTTTGGTGTGCTTGTGTTTTGCGTGTGTATGTTTCTTGGAACAGCAAATTTTTTCCCTGGGAAAAAAATTTGCTGTTCTGAGTGTTCGATGTTATAAGTGTCCGACTGAAATGGGTCGATATTATAATATTCGAAATTTTGAGCGTTCAATGTTATAATATAGACCCAAGAAACCCAATATCTGCCATAATTTTACCCTCATTAAGCAGCGCTTCTGCTGTTTAGTGAGTGTTAAAATATATTTAAAAAAAAGACAAAAGAAAAACAAAAGTGTGTGTTTGTCTGTGTGTGTGAGTGTATGTGTGCATGTGATTGAAGGCGATAAGGACTGAGCCATTATTTTACACTCAATAAGTAGTGCTTTTGCTGTTTAGTGAATTTAAAATCTAAATATAACAGAAAAAAATGTGTGTGAGTGTGTGTATGTTTGTGTATGTTTATGTTTGTGTGTGTGAATGCGCGCATGAAAGCGAGGTGTGAGTGAGAGAGAGAGCGTGAAGAGTGAAAGCGATCCAACACTGGCAGCCGGAGCCGTCAAAAAATTTACATACCTCTCACCTCTTAGACAAGTTAACAGCTGAATAAAACATAAAGTAAAGGGGGAACAAAGGCTCAAAACAGGAACATATTCCTGTTTAAAAAATCACAAATTTCTGCAAAAAAGGAATTGTTAGCATGCATTTTCTGAAGTACATGTGTGGGGGTGGGGGGTGGGGCAGTGTCTGCGTGACAGAGGGAAAGACAGTGAGATTGATGGAACACTGGCAGTAGCAGATAAGAGGTTTGCATACCTTTTGACCTTTTAGCTCAAGAAATGTGGATAAAGCCTGAAATAAAGGGGGAACAAAGGCTCAAAAATAGGAACAGATTTTAAATATTATTCTTGAAAAAAATAAAAAGTAAATTAAATAACAGGATTTGTGTTAACATGAATTTTCTGAAGGAAATAAAGTTTGAAAGTCATTATTTAGTGACTTAAATTCCCAATGACTGTCAAGAAACCATTCTAGCCGTAAGGGACCAAAACATAAAGCAAATATCTAGATATATTTTTAAACTGATATATTTTGGATGCAAAAGGCTTCCTGTAACACCATTTACATATACTACAGCAACTTTGAAACATGAGGCAGAAGTACTATATTACATACAAAATATAATAAAAAATGTAAGTAAGTAAAACACAACAGTTTTACAGAGAGTCTCAGCCCATCTCTAAGAGCAATAATACCCTCCAGGGTGTATATTAATGTGTAATTAATGCCCTTCCATGGGGTGTAGAGGCCTGAAGCCAACACACACCCTGGAAGGCATTTTTTCTTGCATAGAAAATGTAGAGGATGTAATCCCACAATTTCTTCTTCTTTGAGGAATAGATATCTTGTGATTAAGAAGTAGGTTTCCTCTTCAGGAAGACTTTCAGTACAGCGATACCTGACTTTGGTATCTCTGCCCACACTGCTTATAATTGTGGGAAAAGATACCATAGTATTAGGGCATTCCTATTAAAAGTTCATTATACCTTGAAAAGTGATACAATTTAGACTTTCCAATGCCAGTCTAATGGCTCAAATAATAAGCAAAGATATAAAAATAAAAAACATTACTGAATAGAAACTAAAAAAACGTATTCACTCAATGCTTTTATCTGTAACCAAGAATTTATCAGACAGTCGCATGTACTGACTAAGATAAGTAAGGGAGAATTAAGACTTCTTTGTGTCTACAGAAGATGCCTTTGGAAATTGAGTCAGATATAAGAATTTCTGAAGTACTGTGCAGACATGATGGGCAGATGATGTGAAATTGGTTGCCTAGATCCCTTATGCAGTGACTGGAGATGTGTGTCACCTATATGGGATAATATGGGAATGTTTTGTTTAACAACATTAACTATACTATGTTTTCTTGTTCATTTGTGAGAACTTTTTGTTTGCATCAATTGCTAACATAGTGTAACCCATGTTAGAGCACTTCCTGAGTCCTTTAACCACAGGATATTTTGTAATGAATAGCTAATAGAAGCCCTTTTCAGATGGTCTTGGGTAGCCATAGCAAGAGGACTAAGTAAACGATTCTGGTAAGGAACACTTTAATAACAAAAAAGAGAAGTGTTTGGTGATTACAGAGAGCTTAAGATTGCCAAGAATATACCAGAGTTGTGGAAAGACTGCAGTCTACTTGGCAAGACCTGGTTGTATCAACTTTGTCCAAGAGATGATAGGAATGCAGGTCAAGAGCTACTCCATGCATGGATTTTTAACAAGGAAAAAATGTCACTGAAAGGACAGGCACTTGTTGGGAAGACATCTATTTGTCTGTCTGTCTTATGTCAGTAATACCAACAGTGGAAAAAACAGCTTCAGAAAGGGCATCTTCTGGGGTACAGAAATTAGGTGGGCAGACACTGGTGTGGACAGTTTCAGGCAGACAGATGATGGTGAGGTAAAGTCATTCTGGACAGACAACAGTTGAACTGACATCTGTGAGACAGATGGTGGTGGGATTTCCTGAGTACAAAGGACTGGCCTCCAAAATGTTAGTGGCAGCTGCCAATAGGTGATGAGTGTAGTGTTAGTAGCTCTGTAAGTAGTACACTCGTCTTTGTTTCACTAAGATCACAAGACTGTGAGTTCAGTTCCCTCACCAGGTAGTTGGATTCATTCTCCAATACTGAGACCACATGCAACATGTGTGTGTGTGTAGGGGGCTGTATTCCTGGGTGTGCTATCCTTCGGCTGAGACTTTAAGCCAAAGCACCATCTGCCTGAGTTGGTGGTAACACAAATGGATATGAAAAATTCCAAGGCACTTTCTGAAAAAAAAAGAACAGAGTAAGTTTCTCGGAGCCCTCATGAATTTTCCCTAGTCTATATGTATTCCACCTCAAGTTTCCCATGAAAAGAGGCCATTTTGCCCACGGAGACTAGCATACTAAACAAAGATTAACTAAATAAATACATGAATAAATAAATAAATACATTGCCATCAGGGCTGGCATCTACCAGATTGAAGGAGGGGAGACCACAGTCAACATGAGGAAGGTCAAGGGATCTGAGTATAGATAGTGCCCAACAAAAACTTAAATTTAGTGGTTTCTGAGGGGTCTGTTTAACTTCATTTTGGAGATCAGCCACAGGGGCATGCAGCTTAGCTTTTGTCTCTAACATTTCCTCTAGGTATTTATCTAGGCCCATGTTGATTTAGAACACATCTTATTGGTGCTTTAAAAAACTTTTATGGTAAGAGAGCATAGGTGAGGGCTGGGAGGTTTTAGAGAAAGGAGTAGGTTAACAATTGAAGTCTGACGAAGGAGAAGAAAATTCCTGCAAGTAGTACTCAAGTGGCTATTAAAGCAGTTGACAGAAAATAACTTTGACCTATTTTGTTTTGGGGGAGGGGAATTGGTGCACCCATGTGAGGTGCTTAACGTTTGGAAGATTTAGAAGAATTAGGGCTAGAATATTTAACAGGGGAGCTAGAGGGCCCCTGATGCTCATCACTAGATCACTGTTGCACTATCCCGCAAAGCACTGAATGACCCGCTAGCTTAGGGCACCTTCCATGTGTCCTAACCACTGTGAAGCTAGAGGAAATTGGTATAAAGACAGTGGTTAAGGTGTCATCTCTTTAGAACTTTTTTGTCATTGAAGCCCCTCTCTCTATGTATCTGTCTGTGGCTTCATGGGGTCATTAGTCAGCTAATGCCTCTTCAGAGTTGGGCAGCTAAGTACTCCATTGGGACAACCTTCCATTTTTGTGAAATAAAGGTTTATTCATTCATTCATTTATTTATTTATTTTTAGAAAAGTATATTTTTATTCATCAATTTCTTTTTAGAACTTGGGCTAAGTGTCAGTGGAGTTTTTTGGCTCCTGTCACAATTTTTTCAAGTTATATCCTTTAATCTAAGAATAGTGATGGTCCAAGGATCTTCTAACCACATGTCAGACACCTTTTCTAATAGAGTGATATTGTCCTGGCTCCATTAACTCAAAAAAGTTGTACATGGGGCTTTGGTCTCATTTCTGGCTTACTCTTAGCCTCGGCCACTGATAAGTGACTCCACTGTAGCTACATCCAGTTCCTCTGACTACTCATTAGTTTCTGTCACTCTGGTGCTGCTCCTCGGGAAGTTACTAAGGATGAAGAGGCAGGCACATCCTCTGTTCAGGTCAGTTATCCTCTTCAGGTATGAGTTGTAGCCCGGTAGTGCTGGGGTGCTCTGTGGAGCCTTGAACCAGGTTTCAGTTACTGCACAGATGTCGACGTTCTCCATACTGAGGAGTGCTTTGAGCACGTGCATTTTGAGAGTTGCAATTAAATTTATTTTTGCAGCTCAATCTCAACCCATTAATTTCTACATTCTGTCCCAATTCCATATAATTACAATATGAGCAAATTCTTCACCAGTACATACCTGGATTTTTACATTTCAGCTTTTTATTACCCTCAAGTAAACATTTGAAGTTCATTCATTTTCTAAAAATAATTTTAGGTCACATTCCTACTCTCTCTACAATGTCTTTGTCTTCTATTATTAAACTACAATTTTTATTTACAAGTCCTTTAATATAGGCACCTTCTAAATAAAGGTAATTACAAAACCTATATTAAAATTGGAATGCATTTCTTCATTAGTGTCAGTGTTATTTATACTTAAAGGTGGATTATGGCCCTCACCTGGCCATAAGCTCAACATATTGTCAGTTTGTTCCCCACTCAAAATAGGTTTTCAAAAAAAACGTATTTTTCTTTGTTTTTATTTCTCTTATCAGATCATCTAACAAAAAGGGTGGAGAAGCTCGTCTCAAGAACATTTGCCTAAGATTTTGGCATTCAATATTAAAATCATCTTCAATAGACGCCATCCTTGTTGCGCTGACGATCTGACCCTTAACTACTGAACGATTCTGGTAGTAAGGATGTGCACTTCAGTAATGCAAGAAGGTGTCTGAATATGTATTCTTCCTAAAAAATCTTTGCAATATATCTACTCTTCATTTTTACTTGACTCAACATCTAAATAAAAAATAACTTGGTGTTGAAAGTTAAATGTAAATTGTAGAAATCCGGTCGTGTATATATTCATGCTCCCAGTGGGCCATCGTCAAGTTGGCAAAACTTCCCCACATGGTGACCCCATGGCTACTCCTGTTTTCTGTTAATATGCTTTTGTTTGAACAAAATTAAATTGTTAGTCAGAATTATGTCTAATAATTCATGCATCAGAGCAATCTCAGTGGGTGGTGCACCTTTTCTTCTCATAATATTAGATACCCATTCTACCCCTTCAGTTTGAGGTATGGATGTATATTGGTCCTTTATATCCACAGTTAGAAAGTTCCATTGTATTCTAGCTGATTTATCCTTTCTAAAAATGTCCAAGAGTCTCTACAAATTTGGTTTTCTGTCATTACATATTTTTTCATAACTGAATCAACTACTTTAGCACTTGCACGTTAAAGAATTTCTGTCCACTATAGGTCTTAATGGCAGATTCGGAAAGTCTTTATGTATTTTAGGGACTCATAACATTACTGATGTCAATGGTGCAAGCATATTCATGAAGTTAAATAAACTGACATCTATTTTTTGGACTTTTTTGAAGTTTTGGACACTCAAACCCCTGAGAGATGGGTGAGGACAACAATAATATGTTGTGATGCAAATTAGACCAGATTACATGTGTCCAGTGGACATGTGTGCGAAATGGACAGCTATGTATGGGGCGAGATTTTTTTTTGGGGGGAACAGATTGCCCCCTTTTTTTTTTAAAAGTGAGAGTGGGATGTTGGGGAAGGAGAGTAGATATGCTTGGGGAGGATAGGTTGGGTAGAATGACAGACAAGACAGCATACAGGGGTGATATATGACACTTGTGGGGGGGCACCTTGGACAGGGAGGGGTGTTTGGAAGTTGAAAGCCCATGAGCCCATTAAATGGAAACAGTGCAACTGAGGTCCCCACCCATGGGCATTCACCACTGCACCTTCACGGCCCCAAAGGTGGCTGTGCTGGGGGCTGAGTAGGAGGGGCAGGCTCGCTCTCTAATTGCACCCATGGCCTTCAAGCTGGAGTAGCTGGTCTCGAAACTCCTTGTCAAGCTCCCTCCGCACCGCGGCTTGGACCTGATTCATTAATTTATTTATTTTATTTTACATTTGTTGACCAGGAGAGTCCAACTAGATTACAAGTCCATTTTCAGTGGAGGCCCGGGGAGGAAAGCTCCAAGAGAACAATTTTAACAAAACATAGTTTTAAAGACAGACTTTTGACATATAATTTCCATAGAAGATAGTTTGACATACATATTAACTAGCAGATAGGATAAATTCATGCTCTACTATATACTATTACATTTTAGAAGATATTCCTAAGTTTAGGATTCCTTTGATAGTTCTATTCTCAAAGTAAAAGCAGAGAGACGTAGAATAGGCTCCCAGAGAGCAGATGATATTCACTATAGTTGAGAAGGATAAAAAATTGGTTTTCTATATGTCTTCTCCTGGTTTTAGTTGTTTATGGAAATCACAACATTGCTGGGGTAGTTTTCCCTATCTCCTGAAGAGATGGGATGAGCATAGATTAACAATCCTAAGTGGGTGTAGTTTTATGAATGGTTAGCTTAACAGAGTTACTTAAGTTAGGTGAAGTGTTATAATGAGACATTAGCCAGGGGGGATACAGGAGCTCAGTCAATTATTCAGAAAGTGAGTTTTAACAAGTTTCTAGAACTGGGATATGAATTTGTTGTCAGTTATGTGGGCAGGAAGGGAGTTCCAGGTTTTTGCTATATAGTGGCTGTAGACAGACTTACCAGCTTCATTGTTATATTTGGTTACGTTGAGGAGGTTTTGATTGCTAAACCTCAAGGGCCTGGCAGTTGTATAGGGTTGCAAAAGATTTTGTAGGCCTGGGGTGTTGTCAGAGTTATGCATCATTTTGGGGACTAGTGATAGTTGATTGAGTTGTAGTAGTAGTGGTAGTTGTAGCCAATTGAGTTTTTTTAGTCATTCACAGTGATGTGTTCTGATGGGAGAGGTTGTAGTGAATTATAACACCTGTCAAGTTGTTTAGGTTGGATTTGTGGAGATTTGTAAGCGCGGGGAGGCATAAAGTAGGGTGGATAGTAGGTGAGTCCTCGCTATTGTAGTTTTGGACTGGGCAGTGAGGAACTGTTTTATTGCGATACAGTAGACCAAGTTTTTATGTACTTTTTTAAGGTTATAGAAATATGTAGGTCAAATCTAAGTTGATTATCTATTTCCACCCCTAAAAGTTTGTTATGATTTGTGGGGGTGACTGTGGTCTTGTTAAAGGAGGAGATTAAGAAATAGTCAGTGGGAGGTGTGGCTCTGTGGGAGCTAAGGAGTAATAGCTTTGTTTTTCTTTGGTTCAGAATGAGCCTTAGGTTTGTGATCCAAGTTTCTGCTAGGGAAAAGCATTCTTGCATTAGGGAGTGAAGGTTGTCAATTGAGTTGGCTGTGCATATTATGGTGGTATTTGGCTGCGCATATTATGGTGGTGTGCGCGTATGATGACAGGTGACAGGTTCCTCTCAGCCCCCACTCCCAGGGGGGGGCGGGTCGAGCCCCATCCCCTGTAGCGGTTCCACCCGAAGGTGATGCAGGGCCAACAGAGGAGGAGGTCCCAGGCTGGGCCTCAGACGTGTTGGTGCCCGGTGCCATGGCCAGCCGAGGTGGGACAGGTGGGTCCACTGGGACCGGCCTTCCCATACGAGCTATGGTGTTGCAGTTTTAAGACAGATATGGGTTAGTATTAGTCAACAGCATTCAGGATTAGTTATAACAGCATGTATAGGTATTCCCATTAATCCAAGACACCTGATTTCAAACAGTTACAGAGAGAGCAGAACACATGCATATATGGAACAACAGTGGCCATTACAACAGCATGGTTTCATTGATGGCAACAGGCCAACAATATGGGAGTATTTTAACATGGCACATGCATAGAACCAAATGTGAATATTTATAAACCAATAGGACATACGCCCCAACAAAAGTTTGGAGTGTACCCATTGAGGTGTGTAATTAGGTTATTGTTGCAGATATGGTGGGGGTGAGAGAGAGAGGTCAATTAACAACTAATATATCCTTGTAGTTTTCACAACTTTCTTAGTCACTGCAGTGACCTGTCCCTTACATTTATTATTACACTACCTAATGGCCTTACTTTGTACAATGGCATGTTTGTAGATTAGTATATATGTAAACTGTGTCTTACCTACGGTCTACACCTCTTACCTGTTATAGCTGTAGAAAAACTCTTTGTTAACACTACCTGACAATTTCTACACATACTCCCAGATTCTATGCTTGTAGACAAGTATATAAATGAACTGTGTTGTACCTACAGTCCACACCTCTTACCTGTTATAGCTGTGAAGAAAATCTTTGTTAACACAACCTGACAATTTCTACACATACTCCCAGATTCCATGTTGATGTTATACACATACCTCTCAATCTGTTATTGCACACACTCTGGTTAAGGCTTGACAAGATGCAGGTGTTAATGTGACATATTTTGAGAATTGCTCTCATACACTTTGGGTGAGATGCTACAATGACAGGTTTGCTTTCATATACATTCTCTGACTATGTACAGGTCTGACTATCAGTTATATGTTATTAAAAGCTGCCTACATTTCCTGCATCATCACACTGATTTGTCAGGGGAACAGGGTACCAGGCAGCGGATTTGGGCCATTTATCTGGACATGCTGGACAGATCTGAACAGTTGAGGGGTATGAATATGCATACAGCTTACTATCTGAACATTCTGATGCAGTCTGCACAGTTGATGGTTATGATTATGCTTACAGCTTACTATATGAACATTCTAGCAAATTCTGTACAGTTGTGGGGTATGATTATGCATACAACTTACTACCACTCCAGGGATTCAAACCCCTGCTTTGTGTGGTAAAAATATTACAGTTAACATCACAGTACACTGTGCTATCAGGGAATGGGTGTGAAGCTTTCCAATGTTTTCTAAGTCTCCCTCAGTTGTACAATATGACTGACCTCTTGGGACTTCCAACATTGTTATATAGAACTTCCTACACATTTTATTTGTGTAACACAGTGTGGGTAACACTGCTTAAGACAGCAGTACTATTTATAGAATGCAACACTACAGCAACATATGAAAGCAGAGTAAACACAAGTACTCCAGCGGTTATACCTTTATTCACAGGATATTACTCCTTTATTTACATACAAGCTATATGACAGTCTTCCTGCCATGTTGTCTAGTTTATTCAGTACATCCCATACACAATACATTATTATACTGGTACAACACTTTCTAAGACTCTTATCTTTATTTATTATGACAGTACATGCAGAATTATTACTAACCTGCCTTGCGATGCAGACTTTGCAACCTAGAAGCATGTCAGAGAAATACAGTGATATTTAGCCATACCCATCCATAGCATACACAAGCTAGGCAATTATTAACTACTTATTAGAATGAGTACTTAGTGCTGGGCCATCAGCCATCCACCAAGATTCTTAGATCCACTGATCCAATAGATCCCCCTCTGCCACTTCAGGTCAGCATGGTGATGCCTAACCTGCTTACCAGTCCGGGGGATAGCTGTGGCACTATTGAGGTCACGAGCAAGACTGTCCCAGGCTTCCGCTTTATACTAGGAACCATGGTACTAGATCTGCAGTAGTCTCTGCTCATGATGTTTTAACAGGAGCCATACCATGAATTTGGCCTCCTGGATGCCCCAGCGCTGCGCTCGAAATCGAGAGCCTTCCCCAACACCAGCCATTCTGCCTACAGTAGGAAGCTGCAACTTGTTATGGGAAGTATTTCCGCCTGTGGGTATTAAATACTCCCAATTTCCCACACTTTTCTGTGATTGGATGCTTTTGAATAGGCTAAGCGTGGCATTGTTTAAGGAGGTATACCAATGGGCAGATTGAATTGACTAGCCTACACATTGCTTACACCAACTAAGCAGAGCTGTCCAACGCTTAGTGTTGCTTAATATTTACTTTGCATTATATTTGCTTTTTGGCATTGATGTATTATTCATTATATATATATATATATATATATATATATATATATATATATATATATGTCTGGTATCCATGATTCATGTGTATGTACACTGTATGGGGTCCTGGCACTTCAACACTTTATTACAAAAACACCTCACATCTGGACTTACTGCAGTACTGCATTTCACATATTTATGTTATGTAGAAGGTTATACAACATAAGACTGTATATAGATTCCTTTCAAATGTTCAGTTTGATTTTCCTATGGTGAGAATTTGTTTGGTGAAACCTTAATCTTATGTATTGCTGTGATGGCTTAGTGGTTAACAACTGTGACTGTAGTGTACGGGGTCCTGGGTTCGCGGCCTACTACAAAGGCTGGTTATTTTTTTTTCTGCCCAGAACAGCAGCTGATGCATACAGAGTGATTAAGGCACTTTTAAGCAATTGCAAGTGGGTTTGCACTGGTTTGCGCAAAGGTAAGCAATGCTAACCTTAGGTTACATATGCTTTCAGAGAGTTAGCTTCAATATTGCTTAACCTGTGTGCTCATTGCTTACCCCCGCGCATATGGGCTTAAACCCTCTTACTAGTTCTTAAATATGCTTATTACTGCTTACTACTGCTATATTTTAGACAGTAATAGTCTAATGGTTTTTGCGGTGGTGGGGAATTTGGGAAATGTATGGAATTCTCATTCATTGCACAGTTTACCTTCCATTTGTATCTGTGATACTGTATGGGGCTCATGTGATTTTCTGTGGAATTTGCAATATTATGACACTGACACCTCACATCTGCATTTAATGCAGTACCCCAGTTCACAAATATATGTTATTTATTAGGTTATGTAACTAAAAATATTGATCATAAAGTGATTTGAAATGGAATGCACTACAGTGGGACTCGAACCGGGAATGATTGCTCTTATAGCAAATGCTATGCCCACTACACTCTTGCTGTACTGCTTCATTTGCATATATCTTGCTTTTTATCCTCTTTCTGCTGTTTAATCTGCATTAACCGTAGCTAAGCAATGGGTAAACCCAAGCAGCTATGGTTAAACTTTATCGGATTTATAAAAAAAAAAATATGTACACATTAGAATTATGCTTGGTTGGGGCGATTGTCCCTTTGTCGTTTTTCCACTTTCTGTTTCCTTGCTACATTGGTGGCATACCTCTCAACTGCACAGGTTTTTGCAGTATGCCCAGAGTTTACACCTCCAAATCCTTCAGGGACTTTATGCTAATGTGCAAACTATTATTCTATCAACTTTCTAAGTTTGTATGGGCACTATTTTATATATGTCCCTATTTATCCCCTATTATTTTAGGCTTTGGCTAGATATTTTGCTCTAACAGCTTGATACATCTGCTGAGCATTCTCACTCGGTTTAATTGCAATACAGCAATACCTGAGTGCAGGGGCGTGTATACTGTGAGATCTCTGTTCACATATATGCCCACTGCACTCGTTCATGCTCTGTGTTCATTTAGGAGCAGAGGCAGCGTGCCTTCATTGATATGCATGGTGTGCTGCCATCATGCTCCTACATGGCAGCCTCCGTGCATGACTAAGTTAGTCATACACGGCAGTATAGTGAATCTGGGGGTTGGTCTCAGTATCGTCTCAGTATCCTTAAGATTAGCATTATTAATTGTTTTTTCTCATGTGGAAACAATCAGTATTTTGATATTTAGACTGCAGTATCAATTTTTTCAGTTATAGGGAAGTTTAAGTAGTTTTATGTGCTGCTTTTTTTTTTGAGTTGAAAAATGAATAGAAAATATTTTTTTTATTATTAAAATCTGTTTTCCAGCTGTAACTATAGAAAAAAAATAAAATAGAAAAGAGACCTTGCCTTTACCATGGGCTGTCTCTCTGCCTTAGCTATTAGTGAGTGTCACTGTACTGGCCACAACTTTCTCAGACCACTTACTGGTTTCCTTAGGTTCATAGATTCATAGGAGGTTACTAGGCTAATGGCCCTAGGACCTTTACAAGCCTAACCATATAATAACCTGAGTACCCTTATTGACCCCAGTTAGATGGTCATTGTTAGCAGAGTGATTCTGTGATCAACACCAACTGCCCCTGTCCGTGAGGGATAATGGGTGCCATCCCCAGGATGAATTTAAAGTCACTGCTGGGAGATATATATGTCTCTCCAGCATGTTCTGTTAATATCACAGGCTAGGGTGAAATCCCTGGAGTGAATTATTCTTGTCCCATTTGATTTGCAAATGTGCAACATTTCCATTAGGGCAGGCTTTGAGACTTCTCTGTAGGCCAGGCACAGGTCGCATCTCAGCAGCGTGTATGATACAGACTACAGTGACAGGGCTTTCAGTCTTTCCATGTATTTCATGTTTTGGAGGCTTTTGATTTTCTTGGTTAGAAACGTCTGTGATCACTCCAGTTGATGCAGGTGTCTGGTGGCACATACAGAAAGTGTAGATCATTGTGTGTGTTGTACGTAGTCAGCCACTGTAGCTAGATAGCACATGCATATAAGTTACTGAGCTCGTTCATAGATTCATAGGTTGGTACTAGGCTATCAGCCCTTGGGCCTATACAAGCCTAACCATAACAATTCCCTGGATATTTCTTCCCACACTATTTACTTCCCTGGACCCCTGTCTAGTAGGGTGACTGGCGTGATCCCCAGGGTGAATTTCCTTTCTCCCATCCAATCGTCAAGGTTCCTTTTGAAGAGGGCCAAAGAGGCACTCTGCTTGACATGTATGAGCAGTCTATTCCAGAGTCTGGGGAGTCTCTGGGTCAAGAACCTATCCCTCCAGCATGTTTTGTTTATTGTGATGACAAGGTTTAGATCCCTGGAGCGTGTGGCTCTGAGAGATTGGAATTTCTTTAAGTGTAGTATGTCCAACAGCTCTGGGTTTGACATGGCCTTGTATGTTAAGCAGAGATCACCTCTGAGTAGACGATACGTGACAGAGTATAGCTGGAGTTTTTAAGGTGGTCAGCGTAGGGCATCTGCTTTAGGCCTGTGATTCTTTTAGTGAGGTATTTCTGCGGCCTTTCCAGCTGTTGCAGATGTCTTGAGCGGTACATACCAAATAGGGCGTTGTATTCTATAATGGGTCTAATGAGGGATGAGTACAGTGGGACAATGACCTCCTTTTTCTGAATGAAAAACCCTTAGTGATGAAGTGTACCACATAGAAATATTTCCTGACAGTTCTGGCGATGTTGTTATTGAAGATGAGACCACTGTCCACTTGTGTCCCTAAGTCTCTTATCACACTTTCGGTGTTTAGTGTACTGCCACCTATGTGGTAATTCACAAGTACATGTTTTTTTCCCAAAGGGGATAACTATACATTTCTTGGCATTGAGCTTGATCCCATGGCTCTGGCACCAATCATCTGTTTCTGTAAGGCCCTTTTGTAGACTATCCATATCATTTGAGAATTCAATAATGGCTCCCAGTTTGCAGTCATCTGCAGACTTTGTTAGCCAGAGTCCCTTAGTGTTGGCCTGTACTTCAGAGAAGTAGATGCCAAACAAGACTGGTTCCAGGACTGAACTCTGAGGTACTCCACTTGTCACTTGTCTGGAGCTGTATTTGGAGTTGGCTACTTTTACAGTGTGGGTTCTGTCAGTGAGCCAGTTGGCAACCCATCGAATGACGTAGTGATTAATGCCCAGCTCAGTAAGTTTATCTATGATTCCAGACTGGCGGATGGTGTCAAAGGCCTTGGCAAGATCCAGATAGACTGTGTGGACCGCCTTACCCTCATCCATGGCTCCGGAGACTGATTCGAAGAAGTCAATCAGGTTCAGGAAACAAGATTGGCCCTTCATGAACCCAAACTGGTTGTGCCAGTGTTTGAAGGTTGCCATTGACTTTGTTTATAATTTCCATGATAATACATTCCATGGCCTTGCAGATCAGGCTCGTCAGACTGATGAGGTGGTAGCTCCCAGGATCCAAGGTGGATCCCCCCTTGTGGAGTGGGATAACTGTAGCTGTGTGCCACTCAGTGGGCACAGTGCAAGATCATGTGCAAGATCAGTGCCATTTTGTATAGTCAGTTTTTTAATTTCTCTAAGTCTTTTGGGTTTCTAATACCATGATGGGAATGGACCCCATTCCTAAGTCAAAGTATGATTAAAGTTCATGAAATTAGTATTGTTTCAATCTTTGATGTCAGCCAGAAGTGCTCTTTGCAGCACCTGCAATGTGCCCAGTAATGACTCCTTCTGCAGTTCGTATGGGGTTACATGTATTGGTAACGTATCTAAATATGATTGCAGACTCTTTTTTTTTATAAGACCTATTGCTCCTACTACTGTTGGAACTCTCTGGGTATCTTTTTTCCACATTGCTCTCGTTTCCACCTGTAAATCCTGATATTTTATAAATTTTTGTCTGTCTGTGCACAAGACACTGTAGTCACCGAGTGTGGTGATTTCAATGATCAGTACTACTTTTGTCTTCTTTTCGTGACCCACTACATCCATTTTCTAGCATCTATCTTCTGAACTGTTGGTAATGGGTGATCCCATGTGATGTAGACTTCATCAATTTCTGTGATGCTTTGTGGCTCATGTTCCCAGTGTTTTTCAGCCACTTCAATACCATAATGTTTGCATAATCCCTAATGCAACAGTCTTGTCACGTTATTATGCCTTTCAGTATACAGTCCTTCTGCCATTAGTATGTTGCAACCAGCAACTAGGTGTGCAATTGTTTCCAATTCTGTTTTACAAAACTTACATTTGTCTGTTTCTTCCACATGTTCAATGGACTTTGTAAACCAGCGTGTATGTACCCACTATCTTGTGCTGCTAATATTAACCTTTCATCTCTTGGTTTGAATTCACTTCTCCTTAGCCATTCCTGCATTTGTTCCTGATCAACACGAGGTTCTTCCAGAAGTTTTCTATACTTGCAACCATAGTTATGCATTTTCCACATTTCTTACCTTCTCATCTGGTCCTTCTCCTTATAATCTTTCTTTTGTTTTTGGCACATTCAGTTGCTGCCTGATTTTTGTGTACTTGTGGTTTGATTTCCATTCCTGCTTAATGCTGACATGCTTTTGCTAGCCTAAGCAGGGAAGTCATTTTAGATTTATTCTCCTCATGTTTCAAAACTTCCACAGGATCTTCATAGATACATCTCGAAAATGTGGTCTTTCAATTCCTTTTAACTTGTTTCCCAATTCTCTATAAAACTTTTTTGTGTCATCAATAAATTGCTTATTTTCTACTTTTCATTTGTATTTATCTGAGTATCTTCTAATTTTTTCCACCTGTGCTGAGATTTTTAGTTTATTTGCGATAGTGCATGATAGATCCTGGTCTGTTCTATTACTGCGCATTGCTTTTATTACTTCTATCTTTCTTCATATTTTTGTTGATCTGTTCCCTCTCCTATATTCTTCTAACTGTGACACTTCTTGCCTTAATTGCTTTATAGTTTTCTCTGTTAGATACTTCCATGATGGTATTTGATTTCTCTCCTTTCTTTCCCTTACTACCCTGTGTTCTTGTGGTAGAACTTTATCAGTTATTAATTTAGCTGCACAGTAATGTATCCTGTTTACTTATGGTATATCGCATGGATGTCTATGGACAGTCCTAATTACTGTGTTCATTGGTTTTATCAAACTTCTGACCTTTTGGGTTTTATTGACCTTCTGCAGTCTATTTCTTTCATTGATCTTAATATGTCTATCTATCTCTATTAAATCAAGCAACTCTTCTCTTAGCTCATTTTCTTCCAAACTAAGGGCACATCCCTTGTTTTCCAGTTCCTGCAGGCATTCTATAGAAGGTTCTATATCAGTTTACTGTGACACAGTCTCATCATTTTCATCCTGTGCCATCTGTTGCTCTGTCATATGGGAACTCAGTGACCTATCACTCCTCAACATTAACTGCTTCAGAGTTTCCACAGTTTCCTGTTCCTTCCCTTGCTACCCAGGTTCAAGGGAACGTTTAAACTGGTTTCCTGTGGAAGCCTCCAAAATATCTTCATATGGCACCTGACCAATTGCTTCCCATTCCACTGGTTTCCCCTTAATTTGGAAGTCCATTACTCTATCATGTTATGGTATTTTCTGAATTAGATTTTCAAACACTGAATCCTTCACTTAGGAGGCACTCCATAATGTCAACTTCTACTTTTTAACTTCTACGTTACTAATCTTCTTTTCTACACTCCCTCTTTGTGATATTATTTTTTTATTGTGAAATTTTCCATGTCTGGATGCCTTTGCATGTATTTCTATTCGAAGATCTTTGGGACTGCCTTCTTTATGTTGATTAACTTGGCTTTCAACAACTTTGTATAAATATTGCACCATATCAAATGTCCCATATTTCTTTTTTCTACTTTTCAAAAATATCTGGGTTTTGTTGTTTATATTTTTGCACTTCTTCAGATGCTTCTTTTTCCAAACAGATCAAAGTTTCTTGGTCTATATACTGTTTTTCATAAATCTGTTGTATTAATGACCACAAATTTTTATGTAAAACTTCTGACAGCTTTTCTTGTGGAAATATTTTCTTTACTCTAATGTCTCTCTTAATCTTTTTGTATATCTTGTGCCTGGAAATTCTGGGCTTTTTGCATAATAGTAACAATAAATAATTTATTTCTTATCCTCAATAGTCCACTCTGTCATCTTTATGGCTCTCCTTTGACCTGTCAGTTTTTGTGATTATTGTGGACTGCTACTTCCTTCTGCAATGGGGGGGGGCTTCTCCCCCTGGGCCTGGCCTGGCCTCATTTTAGGAATGTTTCTGTATTTTGAGGATTCTACACTGTCATTTTTTCCAGTACTGGCACCAGTGCAGCTACCAGGATTGGGCACTTTTTTATCCTAGGTCTTGTGCACCAGCTATCTTTTTTTAATGTTTGACCTACGGCTGTCCATAATTTATGCTATATAAATACAGTCTATATATCAGTATCACCTTGGTGAGATTTTATGAAAAACAGGGTCCACCTCATGAAGATACTCACCAAGACTTAAGGATGATTTTAGTTTCAGCACTACTACTCTCCTTTGCTTGTTGACTTTTCATCTCTCCATTCAGACCCTGTAGTCAGAGTGAATGCAGGCATGAATGGAGATGCACATGCGAGTATGTTTGAAGTAATGAGTCAGTCAGTTGGCTTAAGTATAGGGTGCCACAGTGGTGCAGCAGTTAATGTTGTCGCCTCACAGTAAGAGGTTTTCCGGTTTGATTCTCGGCTAGGGTGCCTTCTGTATGGAGTTTGCATGTTCATGTGGGTTTCCTCCCACATTCTAAAGACATGTGATTGGAGTGTTTTTCCCCAGGCCTCTGCTGAAAATAGGCTGTGTGGAGCCTAGTTGGACTTTCTTGGTCAATAAATAAAATAAAAAAATAAATAAATAAGTATATGTTCCAGTTACAGCACCTGATGTGTTTATGTACAATAAATAACTTGAACCCATCACAGTGCTTCACTGTCTCATTTGAATACAAGAGACATGCGACAGAACAAGCATTGTACTCAATTAGTGGTTTGATAAAGGTCAAGTACAGCAGGGCTATAACCTCCCTGGTCTTGGATGCAATGCCCTTATTTATGAGATGCACAGTGTAAAATGCTTTCCTTACATGGTGATCAAAGTTTAGATTGCTATCAACCTGTGTTCCCAAGTCTCCCACTACTGAGTTTCAGCTTAGAGGGGTGCTATCTATATCATAATTAGCAGGGGCTACTTCTTTGCCAAAGGGAATAATAATGCATTTTTTGCATTAAGTTTTAGTCAGCGAGTTTATCACCAATCATTTGTCTTTGTCAGCCCTTTCTGTAATATGTTAACGTCACTGGGGACTCTGTGATTTCTCCCAGTTTACAGCCATCTGCAAACTTGATAAGCCACAGGCCATCTACCTTCACCTGGATTTCAGAGAAATAAACTCCAAACAGTAGAGGGCTCAGCACAGATCCTTGCGGTGCCCCACTGGTAACTGGTCTACTGGTGGAGGTGGACTCCCTAAATTTGACAGTGTGTGTGCTGTTGGAGAGCCAGTTTGTTGCCCATCTAGTAATGCATGGGTTAATCCCCAGCTGGGAAAGTTTCTGTACAATACCTGAATGGGTGTTTGTGTCAAAGGCATTGGCTAATTCAAGGTAGGCAGTATGCACTGTTTTGTCCTGATCCAGAACTTTGGTGACATTCTCAAAAAAGCCTAGTAGATTTAATAAGCAAAATCTACTCTTGATGAAACCAAACTGAGTGAGGTCAAGGGTATCTGTCCTTGTAGATAAGGTCCATAATGATTCTTTCCATGACCTTACAGATAAGTCCGGTTTGGCTTATGGGTTGATAGTTCCCAGGATCAGTTGATGGACCCTCTTTGTGCAAGGGGTTTCTCAGGTTATGGTTAGAAACAGTGCTGAGTGGTTCCACGAGATCTTGTTTTAGATTGTTTAGTAAGCAGCCTGGGATGTTATGTGGTCCCATAGAGGCCATGTTTTTGGGCTTGGACAGTGCTTGTATGACCTGTTCTTTGGAGATACTTGGTAGAGGCCTGGTGTCAGGAATGCTTTAGGGTATGTCTGGTGGAGACAGGGTGAAGTTATTGCCAAATCTGTCAGGTAGTAGATTGGCAATTTCTTCAGGTTAAGTGTGAGTAGTACCATCAACTGTAATTTTGGCGTACAACTGGGCATTCCCTCTTAGGTTTTGGATGTAGCTAAAGAATGTTTTATGATTGTCTTTATCTAGGAATGCTAATTTAGATTCATAGCTAGCCTTAGAAAACTTAAAAAATATCCGACTTGCTTGTTCAAGCTGTGGAGGGTATTCTTCCTCTGTTGAATTTGTTCCCTCCTGTTCTTAGATATCAGTTTCTTTCTTTTGTTGTATAGCTTATTAATACTCACAGTCCACCAGGGTGGCTTCTTTTTTCTGAAAGACCTGGTTTTGTTCCTGTTGGATACAGCTGAGTTAATGCATTTGTTTAAGTGTATGTGTAGGGCATTTGTGTATTCCTCTGCATAGGAGTCATTGCTGGCTATGTTGGCAAGGGCCAAGAAACTTTTGATGCCATCACTTAGTAACCAATAACTTAGCAGCCAGTAATTTGAAGAAATGTTTATGTTTTTTACTCCTGTAGGTGTTTCAGGTTTGATCTTTACTTGAAACAAGACAGATTTATGGTCTGACCTAACCAGGGAGGGCAACACAAAGGGGGTAGTGCAGTGACCCCCACCATGATGGTGATCATTAGTTCCAGGACATTTCAGCCCCTTATGGGGCTGTTCTAGGGTATTTGAATTAACAAAGTCCAGAAACCTTGTAGCAATCATATTTGTGCTCATGTAAGTCGCCCAGTCGATGAAAGAATAGATGAAATCTCACATGACCAAGGTGTTTGGCTGTGCACTCAAGGACTCTAGCAAGTCCAGGTAGGTGGTGTGCTTCTCCTGGTTCATGGTAGGCGACCTGTAGCTAGCAGTGCTGTAGAGGGGTAGTTTACCTATAGTTAATTGGACCTGGAGTAGCTCAAGAAAATCATACTGTTTCACCAGTCTTGTGATGTATTTGGATTTAATGAAGATGGATACACCTCCACTTTTGGTTCTGTCACTCTCATTTTGGGGTCTGAACACGTGAAAGACAGTGTAGTCTTGTACAGTTGGGGTCCTTTCAGCAGGCATGAACCAAGTCTCAGTGACTGCAAAGATGTCAGCATCTTCCAAGGTGAGGAGTGCCTCCAGGGAGTGCAGTTTACTGTTTAAGCTCCTAGCATTAAGCAGCATGACCTTGTTTGTCTTTAGTGGATTTCTTTACATCAGACGTTTTGTTGTTTGGACATTACCTAAAAAAAGCACTATGTGGGAGGCATAGGACCTTCTTAGGACCCTCTGCTATTGCTGTTATGGACTGGGGATTAGCCATGTCCTCTTCAGTTGGTCCAGAATCCATCCCAGGTATGGGAGAACAACTTTCTTTAGAACAGAACTCTTGGGAGTTCTTCTCAGCATAGCCAGGATAAGAGACCTGTTGTCAGTCTAAAGAGCATCCACCCTGTCTGTTTCACTCTAGGTATGTCCCTGGAAAAAGAAACAAAAGGTTAAACACAATTCTGATGATACTGTTTCAGAAAAGAAAGTTGAATTACTTACTTTGGCTAAGGGTTTATTTCAGGTATAGAAGACTGTGGAACAACAGGCAGATTAGTGTTCCCATACAGGTCTGTAGTTCAGAGGGATGAAGCTACAGATGATTCTGACTTTGACAGGGACAGGGCTTCTCCTGCATTTTCCTCTCCTGCCCCAGATTATTACTCTGATGACAGTGAGTCTTCACTTTCTCCTTATGAAGAGTTTTCCTTTACAGAAACTATCCAGAAAGAGTGAGTTATTTCAGTTTGAAAAGGTGGATGTTACATTATGTTTCAAGTGGATGTTCCATGTGCCTCCTCTACTCTTTATATTATGTTGCTTTTGATTTTGCCTGCAATCAACCATGACAGTCAGACTGCAGTCTCTAAAAAGGAAGACAGACTTTATAGAGATCCACAGACTAATATGAATTTATATTATCTAATATCAAAACCAGCAGTTATTTCTGTTTCCTCTCTAGCTGCTAAAACAAAATTTAATCAATATCAACCACTCTACTTCTGATAAAGATGCTAAGGCATTTGAAAGATTTGATAAGAAGTTTTTTTTATCTTCTTCCACTTTGGGTTTTAGAATATTGTACTACCAGATGGTTTACATTCACAGTGGTTCAAATGCTCATATGAGCGACTCGTAACCACGAAAGTGAAAACTCCGATAGTCCTTAATGTTAGAAAAACAGCAAATCGAAATGCAGATTCGCTGTTTTTTGAACATTAATGTCGAATGAAAAAAAAAAAGAACTGTAAAGCAGGGGGGCAAGCCACCCTGCACCCCCCACACCCCCTACTTTATTATTCTTACTCCGAGATTGCACTACAGTGGGGAAAGGAACCATTTCCCAATCCCCACTATAGTGCAATCCACCCTAGAATGTCGAATGTGCAATGAGCAAATCTCACTATGCATTTGCTCATTGCATATTCAAACCTTTTTCTGTTCAGCATTTGCAAACTGCCTTTCAAAAAATTGCTGTTCGTCCTTGTGCAATATGCACATGTAAAGGTAAACCCTACCATACTCATATGTTAACCTCCATGATAGCTTGTGTAGACAGTCTGAAGAATTTCTCTGTTTCGTTCACTTCGGAAAATAGGGCTTTTATGAATCATATTGTTTCTGGCCTCTCTCAAGTATCTAAGCAAAGTATCCAATGGCAGTCTAATTGCTCAAATAATAAGCAAAGATATCCGTGCTTTTATCTGTAACCAAGAATTCATCAGACAGTCTCATGCACTGACTTAGCAAGTGAGAATTAAGATTTTCTTTGGCTCTAGAGAAGACGCCTTTGGAAATTAATTGAGTCAGATATAAGGATTTCTGAAGTATTATGCAGACATGATGGGCAGATGATGTGAAATTATGAACCAGAATGTCTAGATTCCTTATGACAGTAACTGGAGATGTGTGTCACCTATATGGGATGATATGGGAATGTTTTGTTTACCAAAATGAACTATACTACATGTTTTCTTGTTCATTTGTGAGAACGTCTTGCATGCATCAATTGCTAACATAGTGTAACCCATGTTACATTAGTTCCTGAGTCCTTAAACCACAGGACATTTTGTAATGGAAAGATAACAGATGCCCTTTTTCAGCTGGTCTTGGGTATCCATAGCAAGAGGACTAAGTAAACAGTTCCGGGAATGAACACTTGAATAACAAAGAGAGAGAAGTGTTTGGTGAGTCAAGAGAGCTTAAGCTTGCCAAGAATATAGCAGAGTAATGGAAAGGACTGCGGTCTACCTGACAAAACCTGGTTGTATCAACTTTGTCAGAGAGATGAATGGAATGAGGTCAAGAGCTATTCCATGCATGGATTTCTAACAAGGAAAAAAATGTCACTGGAATGACAGACAATTGTTGGCCAGACACCTATCTGTCTGTCTAATGTCAGTAATGCCAACAGTGGTAAAAAAACAGCTTCAGAAAGGCCAGTTTCTAGAGTACAGAACTTTGGAGTGCAGACACTCCTGTGGACAGATTCAGGCAGACAGATGATGGTGAGGCAAAATCATTCTAGACAGATAACAGTTGGACTGGTATCTGTGGGAGGGATGGTGGTGGGATTGCCTGAGTACAGTGTCATGCAGAGCAAATGCAAGAGCCTGAAGCTTAATAAAGCACTGGCCTCCAACATTTTAGTGGCAGCTGCCAACGGGTCATGAGTGTAGTGTTAGTAGCTCTGCAAGTAGTACACACGTCTTTGTTCCACAAATATCAAAGGGCTGTGAGTTCAATTCCCTCACCAGGTAGTTGGGTTAATTCTCCAGTACTGACACTGCATGCAACATGGGGAGGTGGTGTATTCCTGGGTGTGTTGTCCTTTGGCTGAAACTTTAAGCTGAGGCCCCATCTGCCTGAGCTGGTGGAAACACAGATGGATATAAAAGATCTCAAGGCACTTACTGAAAAAAAGATTAGAGTATGTTTTCTGGAGCCCTCATCAATTTTCCCTAGTCTATATGAAAACCACGGCAAGTTTCCCATGAAAAGAGGCCATTTGTCCCAGTGGGACTAACACACTAAACAAAGATTAACTAAATAAATACATGAATGAATGAATGTATAAATAAATACATTTCCATTGGGGCTGGGGTCTACCAGATTGAAAGAGGTGAGACCGCAATGAACATGAGGAGAGGCAAGGGGTCTGATAGATAGTGCCCAGCAAAATCTTAAATTTAGTAGTTTCTCAGGGGGTCTGTTTAACTTCCTTTGGCAGAGCAGCCACAAGGGCATAAATGTAGGTTTTGTCTGCCTTTTTGTCAGTTCGTCTATAAAGTTTCCTGTAGGTATTCATTTGAGACCTATGCTGATTTATAGCATCTCTTACTGGTCCTTTGAAATGCAATTATGGTAAGGGAGCATAGGTGTGGGCTGGGAGGTCTAGAGAGAGGAGTAGATTAATAAATGAAGTTTGATGGAGGGAGAGAAAAATTCCTGGAACCAGTACTCAAGTGGCTATTAAAGCAGGTGACAAAATAGTGACTGATCTATCTTGTTTGGGGGGAGGAGAACTGGTGCACCCATGTGAGGTGCCTAAAGTTTGAAAGATTTAAAAGAATTAGGGCTAGAATATTTAACAGGGGAGCTAGAGGGTCCCTGATGCTCATTACTAGATCACTGCTGCACTATCCTGCAAAGCACTGAATGACCAGTTAGCTTCCAATGCTTTAGGGCACATTCCATGTGTCCTAACCACTGTAGAGCTAATGGAAATTCGTATAAAGACAGTAGTTAGAGTGCCATCTCTTTAGAACTTTCTTGCCATTGTAACATCTCAAATGGATGTCATGGTTCTTTCCTAAGACAGAGGTACTTTCTCTGGGTGAGGGAAGAATAACTACCTGAAGTGAAGGTGCTTAAATATCTTGTGAGAATGAGATAGACTAGTGGATGTTAGCAGTGGCGACAGTACTGCTGGCATTGTACTGAACCACAGTAGTGCAGCAGAAGCTTAGTCCAGAGATGAAGCTTTTAAATTGGCAGTCATTCTGTGCTCCTGTTATCACCTATGCTTACAAATTGTGAGTAGTGAAAAAAATTGATGAGATCATGAATACAAGCAGTGGAAATGAGTTTCCTTTGTAAGGTTTATGTGCTTACTCTTCAAGGCAAGATGAAGAGAGTGGCAATCCAAGAGATTCTTGGAGTAAAACTAGTGCTTCCCATGAATAAGTAGAGCCAGATGTGGTTATATGGTCTTGTAGTCTGAATTCCTCCTTGGTCACCTCCTTCAGGAGTTGTACCATGTACAGTCCACTGATAGGAGGCCCCACAGCAAACCCAGGACAAGATGGACATTTTATTTCTCAACTCACTCCCGAAGATCCCCAAGGAAAAGCTGGAAACTGTTACTGGACATACGTATGGTCTAGTCTGTCTTACTTAACTTCCTACCACTGGGACCCATAACAGCACAAGGGGAGTATAACACTGGTGGATGGACAGATGAGTGGATGGACGGATGTGTAGAAGGATGATAACTCAGATAAATGTTGTAGAACTGAGCTGCCAATTCTGGGTTCTGATTCTGTAGGGCCTGATTCAGGTAGTCAGAATGCCATCACTCAGCATTCCAGGAGTGAGACCAGCAGTCTTCTTACAGTTCTGCTCAAAGTTTTATATAACTTCACTGAACTAGCTTCATGGATCCTATACCTGGGTAAGAAACATGAATGCTAGAGAAAACATATGTACTGCTAATCTGATGAAAACTGCACAGGTCTTCCAGTAAGCTACGGCATGCAAAAGGGGGATCTCATGTTTAAAACATCAACAAGTTTGTAAAAACAACAACTCCTTCAGGGATCAAATAAATGTATATAATGTACTCATGAAAATGCTAGTATATTAATCCAGTCCCACTGGCAAAAAGGAATAAAGCTGAAAAATAACAAAACAAGTCTCTGGGGAGCTAGAACGAAACTGCCTTGTTTTGTTATTTTGCAGCAGTGTTTTATTTCAGAAGAAGAATAAAGCCCTAACTTTGCACCAGTGAACTGAGTTTAATTAGTGATCCTAGGCCTTGCAGAGATTGACATAGCGTGTAGGACTTGGGCTCATAAACATGAACTCCCCAACTCTTACAAAGGATGATAGCACCACTCTTGAAACCCATGTCTTGCCTTCCAGTGGAAGAAATGCACTGGTATGGTCTTGACCCTAGAAAAAACTAGTAAGTCAGATTGAGTGATTTAAGGCAAAGGCATGACGGTCATTGCAGGACTGTGACCCTCCAAAAAGTATGAATATACTGCTTATAAATCAGTGACATCCAAGAACTATAGATCTGAAGTAGTTACTTCATTTGATCTGTGACCTGTGAGTGTCGGAGCCGACCTCGGATCGGATCCGGCAGCTTTCCAAGCTCCAAGATCCGAGCTCCTAGCTCCTCCCCTACCCATAATCCCCTACTACCAACCACATTACCTCAGATCATTTTTTGCTGCGGCTGAAGAAGCTTCCCTGTGAAGAGCTCCTGGCTAGGTGAGATCATTGCTGGTTTTAAACCACTTTTTTCAACAAAAGTTGTTGTGTGTGTGCTAGCCCCTTTTTCTACTCCTTGTGCTAGTTTTTGGTCCCTTTTGTTAATTTTAATCACTAGCTTACCTTCACTCCCCCTCCCTCCCCCTCCTAGTGTTTGGGTGTATGTGTGAATAATGTCTGAATGGCCTAAGGCTGTTTTTTCTAAATGTACTGAGTGTGGCCACAAGATTTCCCCAGCTGATGGCCACACTCAGTGCGTTTTGTGCCTGGGGGCAGCCCACTTGTCAGAGGCCTGCCAGATCTGCGCAGCCTTTAACCCCCGGGCACTTCGGGATAGGAAGAACAAGCTGATCCTTGCGGGAAAGCTCCTCCAGGAGTCGGCTTCTTCTTCCTCTCCCGTTCGGGCTCCAGCTGCTTCGGCAGCTTCGGCGCCGTCTGTCCCCTTAGCTCTACCTGGGACTCAACCTCCCTCTTCGGGTTTGAGCTCTGGGGAAACTAGTGCCTCTTCCCTTAGAGAGAAGAGGCACAAGGATAAGGAAGGACATAAGTCCCACAAAAGGCAGGCCGAACCTCATCCTTCGGCTCCACCAGTGAAACTGCTTAAGTCTCCCTCGAGGGTCTGCAGATCCCTCTCCTCTCGGCGCTGTTCACCCTGTTTCTCACCGGAGCCAGAGGAAGAGGATAGGTCTCCCTTGAGATCTTCGAGGCGGCCCTCCCGGCCCGCCTCTACTACTTCATCCAGGTCGACCCGAAGCATCTCCGAAGCGGATATGGATCGGATGATGCGTTGGCTCTTGCAGGCCCAAATGCAGATGGGGATGCTCTTGCCTCCCCCCCCTGGGGGGGAGTGCGGCCCCCATATTTGCCCTGATCACTCCTTCTCCGACTCGTTTTCGGGTCTCGGAGTCATCGGATCCAGGCCCTTTCGGACCCGGGGAATTGTCGGCGCCGATAGCTGTGGTCTCTTCGACGCCGACTATACCTTCGAGCTTGTCAGACCCGAGCACTCGGGGCCGAGGGTTGAGCATCGGATCTGAGGGAGTTGCTGTGTCTTTGGCACTGTTGGCGTCGGAGCACACCTCTGCCTTGGCACCGACTGCATCGGCTCCGACCCCGATCCCTTCCTCGGATCCGAGGAGATTGCTCTCAGAGGCTGGCGAGAGTGGCTCTCCTTCGGCTTTTGAGGTAGTGGAGAGGGTACGTTCGAGGTCTTCCAGATCCCCGACCCAGGCTTCGGATCCACCCGTACCCCCACTGTATGAAGGTCTGTCTTCCATCATCCGTCCATCGGGACAGCCTGCCCAAGCCCTCCAGCTAGTTCCCGCGGAGGAACAACAACCCATGGACGAGCCCTCTTCGGACAGCCCCACTGAGGAGGTCCCTCGGAAACATCGGTGCAAAAGGAGGCACCTGGACTCCCCTGAGTCCGTTACCACAGACACAGACTTAGATGATACAGAGGGTTCCCCAAGGTCACCCCCTGAAGATGTCTCCTTTGGAGACATCATGGAAATGTTGCATATCAGAGGGGGGTGGTCAGCCCAAAAGCCCTCCCTTGATGAGTCCTTGTTCCTGGAGGCCTTTGAGGCAGGCCCATCTACCTCCTGGGTGTCCCCTTCGGCCGACCCCCTGGTGGACTTAATTACCACCAAGGCATGGAAGGAGCCCGACACCGTAGAGCCAATCCCTAGGTGCCCCGATAAAGTCCTCAGCCCACCCACAGATAGACCATCTTGGGCCAAAGGAACCCCCGTTGATGCCATGTTGGTGGCAGCGGCCACCAAGAAAGAACTTCACAAGAGGAGAGTTCTTCGGTTCACCCGCCAGATAAGGAATCTCGAGCGCTTGACCGGATTGGGAAGTGGATGTTTGCTTCAGCGACCTTTTCCATAAGGGCACTGAACTATATGGCACATACCATTAGGCTACAGCGAGACTTGATTAAGGAATACGCTGCAGCCCCCCCGGAGTCCATGTCGGTCCCAGACAAGAAGGTTTTTTAGACTCGAATGGCCACTCTAAAATCCATCTCCAATACATCTATGTGGCTTCTCTCCCATGCAATGGAGGGAGCCGCTAGAGCTAGCGGAGGTGGGGTCATCTTGCGACGTCTCTCCTGGCTCCGTCTTTGCGACTTCACAGATCCCTTCAAGGCGTCCTTCGCAAATGCCCCTTTTGACGGTTCTGCCTTGTTTGGCAAAACTGTTCGCGACACGCTGGTCCAAAGCGAAAAGGACGGGAAGACGCTGTCTGCCATCGGAGTCCGCTTCTCTAATCCCCAAAGATCCTTCTCCAGGAATCAGAGGGGACAAAAGAAGCTGTGGTTCCATAAGTCTCAACAATCCCACCCTGCTGTGGACCACTCGTCCTCTAGAGGCAGAGGAGGACAAGGTGGACGCCGGCCCAGAGGCAGAGGGGGGGCCGCGTAACTTCGGGTCTAGAGAACCGTTTTTGGACAGACCCGTGCAACGGCCCTGAGGGCTTGCCCGACTGTCCCTTTCTGGAGGCAGTTGGGGGGCGGTTGTCGGAGCACCTGTCAAACTGGGAGTCCCTTACAACAGATCGATGGGTGCTCCGGATCATATCCAGAGGATACTCCATTCCATTCATAAACCTTCCCCCCAAACCCAGCGGCTTTGGAGATTTCAAAGCTGCTAAGAAAAAAGCCATCCAGCCCGTCCCCCCAGATCAGTCCGGATTAGGTTATTACTCCAGGTTCTTTTTGGTGCCAAAGAAAATGGGGGACCTCAGACCCATCTTAGACCTTTCCGCTCTGAACCTGTTCATACCCAAGGAAAAGTTCCGGATCGTCACTCTCCAATCAATTCTCCCCCTTCTGCAGGAGAATGACTGGATGTGCTCATTAGACCTCAAGGATGCGTATTTCCACATCTTGATGGACAGACGATCCAGGAGGTTTCTCCGCTTCTGGCTCGGAGACAGTCATTATCAATTCAGGGTTCTTCCATTCGGCCTCACCTCAGCCCCCAGAGTGTTCACCAATGTCATGGCAGTGGTTGCAGCCCACCTGAGACTCCAGGGCATTCAGGTCTTCCCCTACCTAGACGACTGGCTCCTCACCGCGACCAACAGGCATCAGCTCTGTGTGGCGAGAGATTATGCTCTGTCTCTGGCCCACAACCTAGGCATCTCAGTGAACGAGCAGAAATTCTGCCTGTGCCCCACTCAAGCCCTAGAATTCATAGGGGCCAGGTTAGATACATGAATCTCCCGAGTTGTTCTAACGTCAGTCAGGCTGAACAGCTTGTTGTATCAGGTGTTAGCCCTTCTTCGGAGCCCTGCTCCTCCGGCGGAGTTAGTCCTGAGGGCACTGGGGTCTATGTCAGCAGCGATCGGTCTCTCTCTTCTTGCCCGTCTGTGAATGCGCATTTTACAATGGACCCTTCAAGTCCAATGGTCCCTGTCGATCCAGCCGTTAAGCACGCCAATACCCCTGAGCAGGGTGTGCAAGGACTCCCTTCTGTGGTGGTTACATGCGCAGGAACTCAGAGAAGGGAGGCCCTTTGTGATCCCCCCAGTCGAAGCCACGTTGACCACGGATGCTTCTCGTCTCGGGTGGGGGGGCATTGTTCAGGCAGATCCGTTCAAGGCACGTGGACTTCCCTAGAGACCACATTGCATATCAATGTCCTAGAGATGAGGGTGGTGCTTTTGGCGTTGCAAGCTCTCCACGATCTTCTTCCCCTGGGGACTATTGCAATCCAGACGGACAACATGTCAGTAGTCTGGTATATAAACAAAGAAGGAGGGACCAGATCTTATCCCCTGTGTTGAGAAGCCATGAAAGTGTGGGAATGGGTGATTTCCACCAACCACTTTCTGATAGCAACGCACATTCTGAGAGGGTCCAACATATTAGCGGACAAGCTAAGTCGAGTGCTCCTCACTCCATACGAGTGGTCTCTGAATCCATCTGTTGCGAAGCAGATCTTCCACAAATGGGGTCAGCCTCGCTGAGATCTTTTCACTTCTCCTTTAAACACAAAATGCAGCGAGTACTTTGCGATAGTTCCCGCCAGAGGGAAGAACCCCAGAGATGCTCTAGTCCATGCTTGGCCCCCCCGGACTCCTTTATGCTTATCCCCCCCTCCCACTCATGATGAAATTCATCCAGAAAGCCTGTCGGTTGGGGAGCAGAGTTATTCTCATAGCCCCATTCTGGCCTCGACAGATCTGGTTCCCCTTTCTGCGGTCTCACAGTATGGCTCCTCCATGGATTCTGGATCCCAGTCCAGACCTAATCTCGCATCCAGCGAGATGCCATACCCCGAACCTGGTCAATCTCAAACTTGCTGCTTGGTTGATCCAGTTCCATTAATGGCTAGGACTCCCGGTATCTCATCCCCCATTAAGGCCATTCTGGTGGCGGCTCATAAACCATCTACCAGAAAACTTTACAACAGTAAATGGAAACGTTTCTCCATCTGGGCCAAAGACAAAGACTTGGACCCATTTACTGTCCCTATTCCGACTATTCTGGACTTCCTTTCCCTGCTTTTTAGGCAGGGAGCAAGTGCCTCCACGGTTAAGATGCAGCTGGTGGCCATCTCCCATTTTCATGTGGGGGACTGCATAGGTTCCTTAGCATCGACAAAGTTGTGCAAAACCTTCTTAAGAGGTGTTTTTCTTTTGAAACCACCTGTAAAGACTGTGGTTCCCCCGTGGGATCTCACTCTGGTCTTGCAAGCCTTGACGAGACCACCTTTCGAGCCTGCAGCCTCGGTTCCGTTGAAGTTTTTATCTTGGAAAACGGCTTTCTTGGTGGCTATTACTTCAGCCAAGAGGGTTTCAGAATTGCAAGCTCTGTGTATCAAACCTCCGTACCTTATCTTTCACAAGGATAGAGTGTCCCTCAGGACTAATCTGCCTTTCTTGCCTAAGGTGGCTACAGAATCAAATATTAATCAATCAATAAATCTTCCTGTATTTTTCCCAAATTTTCACAACAAAGGTGAATACACATTGCACAAATTGGATGTACACAGACAACTGCATTTTTACTTGCACAGGACTAGAGAGTTTCGCAAGTCGGACCAGTTGTTTGTTTCTTATGCAAAGTCAGCCATGGGCAAGGCAATTACTAAAGTGACTGTAGCAAATTGGATCTGTCAGTGCATTATGCTGGGATACACTTCGTCTGGTAAGCCAGCTCCGGTTGGCATCCGTGCTCATTCCACAAGATCTGTAGCTACCTCAACAGCCTTTGGGTCTAGAGTTCCAGTAGACGATATATGTTCAGCAGCTACCTGGTCCTCATCTCATACGTTCATTTCTCATTACAAGCTGGATATGATTTCCAGGAGTAGGGCTTCTTTTGGCTCCGCAGTGCTTCGGAATATCCTTCCGTAAGGACCACCCAGGTTCTTGTTGGTTAGCTGGGGACTCTGTCCCACAGGTTGCAGATCAAATGAAGTAACTACTTCAGATAAATAAGTTATGTACTCACCATAACGTTCCATCTGAGTAGATACTTCATTTGTCTGCAACCGACCCCCCCCGCCATCCCCCGAACCTGTTGGGAATTTTTCTGATCATTCTGAGTTGGTTTCTGTCTCAAGCTGGTGAGGCAAAAAAAACGATCTGAGGTAATGTGGTTGGTAGTAGGGGATTATGGGTATGGAGGAGGAGCTAGGAGCATGGATCTTGGAACTTGGAAAGCTGCCGGATCGGATCCGAGGTCGGATCCGACACCCACAGGTTGCAGACAAATGAAGTATCTACTTAGATGGAACGTTATGGTGAGTACATAACTTCTTTTTATTACCTCTTTCTGCTAACTGATATATGTATGCCTTTACTGTCATTCATTACACATTAGTGTTAACAGATATCTAAATACTTTGTATTTATTTATATAATGTATGAGTTAATTATAAGAGAATTACAGCACATTTTCCTTGTTAATTGTATAACTTATCTCTTCTTTTTTTTTTAACAGCTGGACTACCCGGTTCCAGTAAGAATGCATGTTTCTCTTTTTAATAATAAGTTATAAGTTTGGAAAGTAGCTCTGCATTGTCTTGCTTTTTCTTTTGGATCAAGAGAAAATTATAACTTTGTAACTAATTTCACTTTACCATTTTAATCATCAACTCATTACAGCTAAGATGAAAGCAGGAATTACATGCCTTTTCAGGTCTGTTTGCTTCATATTTTACATCATGCATTTGCTAGTAACAAATTTCATCCATGTCCTATAATTTTGTTTTGTTGGTGTTTTACTGATGAGTTGCGTTTATACTAATTCCATATGTACAGTTTTCTTTATCTGCAGTAACTAGTTTTTTGCACATTGCTAGTTATTTCTGAAGTCAAACCCAGTCTAAATATTGTCAATGACCCTGAAAACTGAAATAAAGCATTGTTCTTTGAGACAATCACCATAATCATGGAGTTCAGCTTTAGTCCTTTTTGTCTAGAATACTAACTTGTGGGTAAATCCCATATTAACAACATTCACTTCAGTCATTTCTTGAGTGGCAGTTCTCTCCCATCTGTCTGTCTATAGGTTGGTCCTTCCCTTCTAGGAAAGGCACAGACAAAACTAGCTGAGAGAGACCACATTTTCAGAGAGACCTCATTTTGGTCCTAGGGCAACAAAGAAGATGGTGTCAGCCTTCTGGTGACAATAGCCATAGCATTCCTTTCTTCATAGATATGTGGTCATGCACTTTCATGGTACTTACAATGTATTGCCAATCAAGCTACAACCATATGCAATAGTTATCCAGAAAGAAAGGCAGCTATACACTTTGCTACCATATGAGCTATGAGCCAAGTTGAAGAGAACCCCATTTCATTTTATACCTATGATCACCAGAATGGACAGAAGCAGAGTCAGTTACAAGCAACATGCCAATATTAGTCACAAGAAAAAAATCATTGTGTGCAACACAGATTCCAGACAAATGGGTTTGAAGGGAGAAATGCTGCTAGATAGAAAGAGAGAAAGAGTGAGGGAGAGACAGAGAGAGAGAGAGAGAGAAAGAATGAAACTGATTATTTGTAATTACAGTGAATGCCTCACAAAGCTGTGTTATACTGCACCCTTCACTTCTATGTCTCTGTGATAAAACATTGAGGGCAAAAATAATGCATATCTTCCAAAGTGAAATAGGAAAATGTATGCTCAGACACACACAAGCATCTTTCAGAAATCTCCAAGTGGTTCCAAACCACAAATGGAACAAAAAAGAAGGAAATAAAGTTGCTCTAAAAAAATGAAGGTGGAAGCCACCCTCATTGGTAGTTTTCCTTCCTGTCAGTAGAGGAAGAAGACATCAAGAACCATGGGACCTTAGAACTGCCACCCTTACTAATGGCCTGAGAGCATCATCTACCAAAAGGCCAGTAATAAAGGACTGAACCTATAAGAGAGCATGCTGCTTGAGTGAATCCCCTTGTAAAATGGGAATTTTTAACCTCATCCTTTGGAGTCAGCAGTATCAACACAGCATGGAGGATTTTCCATAAACGTTTCTTTGTCTTATCCAGCTTCTAAGTCCTGATGACGTGATTGAGCCGCATCCCCAAACAGCATTCCATCAGCACTGGGGAGAATTTAATTGTAGACACCATGTCACCACCATCATCAGCCATTATTTGGATAAGTGTGCCAGTCCCAACCCTATGGATACTAACTCCACATCTGTAAAAACATGGAGAAAGATAAAGTACCCTGAGCAGAAAAAAAACTACTGGCCTAGTCAGACACTGGACTGGCTGTACCTTCACCTCACAAACACCAACCAAAAGAAATAATACTCTGCACATCCACACACAACCCCCCTCCTCCTGAACGTGTTAAATAAACACCAGAGGACTAAACAAAATAGTTAACAAAACCAGATTAGATATAATGTGCTGTGGGCATTCCTCACTTTTGGTACGTTTTTACCTTAAAAATAAGTCAGCATTCCTTCCATTCAATATTATGTACTGCAAACATGTATCTATATTTTCTCCTATCACTTGTTGCTTTTCCATGTGCTTTGCCAACTGGTCACTGCTGATTAGTGCCCTAAGCTGGTAAACAAATGTAAACAAAAAATACATATATATCTATCAGATATAGAAGTCATGTACTCACCATAACGATAGATCCATGTTGTCCGCTTATCATCTTGTTCAACATTCATCCCACCACCTCCCTTCCAAACTGTCTCCTACAGATACGTAAAGAACAGGTAGACTCTTCAAGAATGTACTTATCTCTAGCCACAACAGGTTGGTTACCTTAGTATTCTGACGGAACTATTCATCTTTCCGTTTCCTGTTCAATCATGTTTTATTTAAATGCAGTATTATTACTAGTTACATATATTCTTACATGGTGCAAACTCAGTCTGAGGTTATTTGAGAATAGTAGGGGAATTATGGGAAGAGAAGCAGTCAAAGCCCTGGACTCTATGGTTTGTTAGTGCAGAGGCTGAATCTGAGTCGGATCCAGGTCCCATTTGTTGATCAAGATAAAAACAGAACAACACAGATATATTATGGTGAGTACATAACTTTTGTTTCAGGAAAAAAAAAACATTATGTGTAAGTGCCGTCAAGGTACAAGATGAGCTATTAACTGTTGTCTAGTCATCACCACAACCAGATAACTATTATGTGTAAGTACTAATAAGGCATGAAATAGGACAAATTATTCTCTGCTGTCTAGTGGTCCCCCCATCCTGATCTTCAATACATGTAATTTCATTAAGGCATAATATGATTTATTCCCTGGTGTCTAGTGCTCCCTTCCAAGTGCAGTTAAGACACAATAATCTGCAGTTATCCTTGGTGGCTAGTGTTTCCTCAACCCATT